>NW_020523356.1:0-173519 GCF_003368295.1 Carassius auratus
AAGAAGCTTTCTTTCTTTGGAAAGGATTGAGCCTTGCTGAAAACACTGCTATTGAATTATGTTGCTTGTACCTGTATCTTTAAGGAGATTTTTCTTGTTTGATGGCCTGTTGCCAACCAGGGAAGATGCTTGCTGGTAAGAATGTTATCACAGCAGTGTTTGGGTAGTCTATAAGTGCTAGCAGACAAGTGTTAAAAGAAACAGGTCATGATCTCTACTGTATCAATATCAGGCCATTACTACTTTTCAAGCAGTTAAACCTAAGATGTAATGCATGAGAATTTCCAGAGGTTAAATATCAGTCAGATGGCAAGATTTTGCACAAGCCCTTAAGGCCTCTTGTGTTGATGCAGTTAGGTAGGTAAAGAGTGTTTTATAAAGCCATGAAAAGACTAAGGCCTGATGAAAAGGCAGAGAGCAAGGAAGGGTCTCATTCTGTCATATAAAACAGCTGGAGAACTGGTTGACTGTTTTACTACAGACAAGGTCTCTCTGTTCATCTTTCTTTCTTTCTCTAGCCTCACAAAGTCCCTAATAGGCCGTTTGGTCAATGGAGGATTGCAGTAATGGAGGTGAAGGCCAGGCTAGCTGGGCATGATGAGAGATCAGCTTTAGCCGGCAGAGGATGAAAAAATTACCACTCAATCATCATCATGTTTATTACGACGGCGTTTTACTGCCATGGAAAAAAATAAATAATAATAATAAGATTCCGAGATTAAAGTCAGAACTTTTCGAGAATAAAGTTGTAATATTTTGAGTCTAAATTTGTCTAAAATTACGAGAATAAAGCCTAAATATGCAAGAATAAAGTCGAAATCTTTAGAGAAAAAGTCAAAATGTATCGAGAATAAAGTCAAAATGTTTTGAGATTAAAGTTGAAATATTGCAAGAAAAAAGTCAAAATATTATAAGAATAAAGTTGCAATTTTTCGAAATAAAGTCAAAATATTATGAGATTAAAGTCTAAATGTTTTGAGAATAAAGCCGAAATGTTTTGAGAATTTAAATCGTAGAAATAAAAGTTATAATATTTTGAGAGTATAGTCTTTATTGTGCATGAAAATGGCCCGGATTGGGAGCACTGGGAGAAGTTACCAGACCACTGGAATTGATCGTGTCTGAGTGGCAGCAGTTCACACACCCAATCGACATTCCTTTGGGGTCACTGTAGCTCTCTTATTTAACCCTTTTTTAATACACTACAAATAGTTTATGTGTGGGATTATTAGCAGAAATCATACCCATGTGTCATATTCGTGATTACAAAATATTGAGCCTAATATTGTAATTTAGATATTATTATTTTTTTTTTTATGTGACTAAAATGCCGTCGTATTTATACCATGATGGGCAAAAATAAAAATAATAATAATAAAAAAATAAAATAAATTACTCATCTGAAATGTGTTTTTAAAAGACTAAATTTAAAAGGTAAAAAAAAAATGTTCACCGGACCAAGCTGGTCTCTCCTACTTACTTTATTACTTATCTATAGATTATTGATTATTGTTACTATGATTAATATTATTCTCATTATCCTTATTCTTATTACGAATCAAATTACTGCGATGAATGAGTTCATGTTATCCTTGCTAGTTTAGGTCATTTCTGAAACTGGAAACAAAATATGGAAAAAAAAATACTTGCTGTAAATGTTTTATTTTTTTGTTTCTTTCTTTCTTTTTCATTAAACTGTTGTGTTTGAATTATTTGTACTTTTGAATGTTGGGACAATAAAATAAGGTGTTGAAAGTTGTGTGCTGCCATGTCGTGTTCAAAGAAAAAAAGAGATTTGCTCCTCACATAACACGAGCTGATTTAACTAATACCGACTAATCTTTCAAATATTCCCAGGAAGATTCATTTTCTCAAGGCCCCAGAGGCACCAAATGTCACTTGAGCTGCACCTTTTTGATAAGAATTTGATCAGTTAGCCTCAATGAGCGTGAATGCCAGCGTGATTACTCACACAAAAGTTGAGATTCAGAATGAGGCACGGAAACTTCCAGTAGATTATTGCATTAAGCACACCCTCTCCTTGGCTGTAATACAAAACAGACAGATGTGATGTAGTGAGACGTGAGAGCACAGCGCCCCCTGTATTGTTCCTGTAGAATTACTGTTGCTCTCTGCCATTTAAAAAGTTTTTTAATTAAAAAGCTTTCATAAATAAATAAATTGTCGTGTGGTTTGATTAAATATGATTATATGAAACTGCATTATATAATTATATGATTAAAATGCTGTACACTCACATGAGAGGAAGAGTCCAGTCATATCATTCATCTTGAAAATCCTATTGTCTCAGCGCATTAATAAAACAAAAATAAATAGTGTTATATGGTGCTTTCAGCTAAGACATTTAAATAAATTACATCTAAAGACAACAATCAAAATAAACAATATATTAACAAACAATATACATATTACAGACACAATACAACCACTGAACACAGAAAACAAGCATCAAGTAGCAGGTTGTTTTTACATTAGAATCGAATTTGAATCTAGGTAGCAAACAGGATGCAGAATTACAATTCAGATGTAGCATTAAATGAACTGAAATCCAAAAAAAAAAAAAGTCATTTTTAACTAGAGAGCTTTGACAAACTTTGAGTGATGGATTCACAAAGTCTTGTCTGAAAGTTAAAGTTTCTTAAAACCTTTTAAAGTGCAAAGGTTTTATAAACCTTACAGACAGATATACAAACAGGTGTTTGAAATACAGAAACTTAAGAAGAAACAAAAAAAAATGTAATGAATGTATCTTTAACTAAAAGCATATCTAGAAAAGGAAGATTCATCTAAACAAACATTGAAAGTCTCGTCCTTTCGGAAGTCTTGTCTAAAAGTTTAAGATGTTTAACAATTCTTGAAGTATAAAGATTCTAGGCCTGATCAGATAAACATATAAATAGATAAAGAACTTCATTTCCCAGAAAACTATTTCCTGTGCTCAATTAACTTCCTTTAATTCTAGTTACACTAACTGTGAGATGTGACCACCTCATTTCAAATTCCAACTCAAAATAGTTGAAAAAAAGATAAACAAATAGTTTTTGGTAAAAGGCAGCAGCAGTTAAACTTCACACATCCAGGCCATCAGGTGTCCGTAAAAGTCCAAAAAAATGGCGAAGATGAAGAAGAGCCCACATGAAGAAAACATAACTAAAAAGTAAGCAAATATTCTTTTATTTCATTTATCATCCCTGAAACAAAAACTACAGCCATATTCACATAAAAAACATTTGTCAAGACGGTATAACTTCATACAGAATTTGACTGCAGTGGCATTTATAATGTTAAAATGTGGCGTAGGATTCATTATAACAAATGAATATGGATGTGGGTGCTCTGATTCACCCCATGGATGATTGACCTCGGTTTGTGGCCTGTGGCATTGGGGTGGGCAGGGCTTAACGGTGGTCTATGTCCTTGGGGTGGGCAGGGCTCAATGCTGAGCTGAAGGGCAAAAGGGGCGAGGGGTGTGATAAAGCCATGAGGTCGTTCCAAGTCGCTTCACACCGTTAAGGATTTAATGAGGCAAATGCCCAGTTAAGGAAGAGAATATGCATCGTGAATCATCAGCCTCCTCTTTAAAAATTTTCTCTACTACCCACAGTCTCCTAAAAAAGGCAGGGGTTTTGATGCATCTGATATTGAATCTAACTGATGGGGCTTATTGGGTCATTACACGACGACTTCACTTATGAGGTATCTGCTGTGGAAAGACACAGCAGATGAGTAACACAACATATCCGCCGTCTGACTGCTGTCTTCTGTAAACATCTGGCATGATGCCATATGTGACTAGTTATTATGCAATGCATTTCACAATCTGGCATACATTTGCTCTGAAGTTGAGGATTTATGTCATTTACCATGTAATGGAACATGAATACATTCAACAGCTAGACAGAGCTCTTTTGATATGGACATATGACTGTACACTGCTGTTGAACAAGTATCTTCATACATTCACCAATATCAGATTTCTAAAGACTAGTGTGTAACCAATTACTAACATAATACAGATGTATTTTGGACACTTGGATCACACCAAAAAATAGTTACAAAATATTTAGTTTGCATTACATTTACTGAGAAAAAGTGTGTTTGAGCTAAATATTTAAAATAATAATAATAAAATAATATACGCCACTTGCTATCGTAGACTGTTGTGTAAATGTATTTGCATTTATAATTTTAATTATAACAATAATTATAATATAATTATATCAAACAAAATGGCTATCAAGCAAACAAAAAATTATGGTATTATTTTTATAATTGCAAATTTATATTTAAAAATGATTTTATCACTTTATACACTACAGATGCAAACCTTATTGCTCATAATATGCAGTTTTCTCATCAGTCGTAATTGTGATTTTATATTTCAGTTGCCACATTAGAATTTTAAATAACTTATCTTAGATATCTTTTTATCTTGAACTTTCCTAATTGTTTTTTTTTACCTAGAGTTGGGAAGCAGATTACATACAAAACACACCTAAAATATATTTCATAAAATGTGCATTAATCACTGCTACCCTTTGTAATTAACAAAGAAGAGCTACCACTTCTTTTGCATGGTTTAGTATTCAGAATAGCCAAATATAACTTGATTAAACTTTTACTGTAATTAAATAATATACTACAAGCTGGGACTACAATGTAAATTTGATGAAAGAAATATATCTCTTACATGTACAAATCAATATATCCATCAAGAAGGCATTTTACTACTTAGTTGTGACTTTTTCACCTCTCTCCACACCGAGCGCTCCATTAATTCTGCCACAAGGAAGAGCTGGGCAGCTGCAGCATTTCTGTGTTGGACAGTCTGTGGTTTGAGTTCCTCTCACAACCAGACACATATGGCCCACTGGCTTTGCTCTCTCTGTCTTTCTGTCAGACGCCGTGTGGCCGTTCGCCTCCCTGCTAGGCTCTGGGGATCAGGGAGAGGTGGCGGTTTGGGTGGCAGGGCTCCCCTCTGGCTGGAGCCCAGGATCTGGTGCCGTTTATTAGGAGACAGGTGGCACAGGTCTGCTTCACTCGTTTCATTCTTCAGTCTCAGACCAGGCGGTCCACTATCTCCAATATTTCATAAAGTTTGCACTCTTTTACTCTCCAATATGATTCTTTTTTGTAAAATAAAATAATCACCATAGTAATAGTTTTGATATTCATTTTGATAGTAAGAGGCTAAAAATGATATGGTAAAAACCTTTTAATAGGTCAACTGTAAGTTTCTTTACTATTGTTACGTTCCCCCCCTTTCTAGTCTAGGGCTGGGGAAAGCATTACAAAAATGTGCAGGGAGAGCATCCTCTTCCTACAAATGATCACAATAACAACAGAACAAAGTTGACAAACATATTCTTAATGGTAAATCTGGCCACACAGGCCAACATAGCACAACTGCGTACAACTAGGGGTTACTGTAACACTCCAACTATTAATGGCAACTATTCCACAGAGTTACCATACTCTAAAGAAGTTAGCACACAGCATACCTTCTTTAGTGTTTTCCACCACCCCAGAAGTTACAACAAAACACTCTGAAAGTGACAAGTGCTGGAACCTGACGATGACAGTAAATCTCAGAAGCAAGCCTCAGTCTCTCTCTCTCAGTGTTTGGAGGTTTTTGGATCTTTTATATAGTGCTCAACCCACTCCATAAACGAGCTGGAATACAATT
Organism: Carassius auratus; assembly: GCF_003368295.1. Classification (NCBI taxonomy): domain Eukaryota; kingdom Metazoa; phylum Chordata; class Actinopteri; order Cypriniformes; family Cyprinidae; genus Carassius; species Carassius auratus. The sequence goes on from NW_020523356.1 coordinate 5,708, forward strand.
CAGGTGGCTCTCCCAACCTGTGTGGATAGGAGAAGCAACAGAGAAGCACAACAGAAAACGTACCAAGACAAGCTCTACATTTTACACCAGCAAATGAAAGTACACAGACAACTATATACACAGTGGAAACTAGATCTAATGGGACATTTCAAGTTATTTTACAGTAAAATATGGTTAAATGTTTTTCATATAATATTGTTACAGTTTTTAGAAGTGAAAATACAAATGAAAGTGGAAAAACTTTAAATGTGACCACTCACATTTTTTCTTCATAGTTTTTTCTTAACAGCTGTTCAGTTTTCACGATTTTTGTTATGTGTTATCATGTTTATATTTTGTATTTGTGTGTAACAGTAAAACTAATACAAAAAATTATACCATATTTTTTAAATAGTAAGTTTTGGCAACCACATGCTGATTTTTTTTACTGTAAATTTCACAGAATTATTTAAAATATAAAAAATGTTTAGTGCATATTTAAAAAACACTGATTGCTTGATATTTTTTAAGTAGACATTTTGCAGGAAAAAAAAGATAGAAAATAAGTAGCACTTTTATCCCCTTTAAATCAACACCACTACAGTTATATCATGCTTGGGGGAAAAAACTTCTTAAACCAGGTTTGATCTGGTCTCTGGTCATGTTGGCTGATCTAAAGATCAGATTAACCAGGCTGTGAGATCAGCTAAGAGCCTAAGACCATCTTAATTAAACCAGACAAACCAGCTTAAACTGGATGATTTTACAGCAAGGTTCATACAGACATTTCCCATTTATTTATTTATTTATTTATTTATTTATTTATCCTAAAACCAGCAATTATTCTGGACTTAATTAGGATAAATTAGTCTAGTTTTTTTTAAGCACTTCACCAAGTCGTGGTTAAACACATCTCTAGTTTGCTGTAGACAGAAATATCTACTGCCGTTGGTGCCTCTTGTATTTACATTTTATGAGATCAGTATTTCTGGTAGAGCTTTAATATGAGAATCAGCTAACCGTAAAATCAGCTTGACAAATTATTATGAAGAAAATAGAGAATGGAAGAATGAATTCCCACTTTCAGAACATCCTGAATGGATATTAAGAAACAAAAAAGCAATTTTGAGTTTCACCACAAATCTGATCAAGCCCTCTCCCTCTGTCTGATCTCACCTCAGTTTTTCCCCTTCCGCTCTTTATCTTTCTCTCTGCAAGAGGCTTTGCTCCGGCCAGAAACCCTCCTCACATTCTCCAAGATCAGATTTGAATATCTCTCCTCAGCACTTGCTGTTTTCCACCATCTGTCACATACAACAGTGAAGTCTATGAGCCAAACCTCCATTCAGAGGCCCATGAATTCTCACTCTATATTCCAAACACACACACACACACACACACACACACGCACACTGCATACTGGGGCAAGACAGATAGCCAGTTCCTAAATCATTCACACACAGCCAGTCAGCACAGGTCATGGACCCAGTTGGCTCTGAGCCAACAATACACACCTGCTAGTTCTGAAACATTCAACATCAAACTTTCCTCCACTTGATTGAGGTTTGATTGCTGTATTCATACAGTAAGAGAGTGACAACTATTTACTATATGCTGCTCTCTAACGGTCCTGTTCATATACAGCCTACTCGAGCAGTATTTTCATATAAACAATTAGCTGAAGGCAAGCCACTTTATACAGGGATAATTGGAATAATTTCTGTAACGATACTAACAAAGAAAATAATAAACAATGTAATGTTTATTAAACTTAGTTAATAAAGATTGTGGTCAGTAAGATTTTATTTTTGAATTATTATTCAAAAGGCATTTATTGTTTTACAAAATAACTCAATTTGAAATAAATTCTGTTCTTTTGAAATTTCTATTCAACAAGGAATCCTGGAAAAATGCATCACTGTTTCCACAAAACCATTAAACTCCACTAAAACACACTCCACTATTTTTGAAAATAGGTTCATTTTCCAACTCCCCCTAGAGTTAAACAGTTGTGTTTTACCATTTTTGAATCCATTCAGCCGATCTCTGGGTCTGGCGGTAGCATTTTTAGCTTAGCTTAGCATAGATTGTTGAATCTGATTAGACCGTAAGCATCTCGAAATGACCAAAGAGTTTTGATATTTTTCATAATTAAAACTTGACTCATCTGTAGTTACATTGTGTACGAAGAATGACAGAAAATGAAAAGTTGCGATTTTCTAGGTCGATAATGCTAGTAGCTATACTCTCATTCCTGTTTAATAATCAAGGGACTTTGCTGCCGTACCATGGGTGCAGCAGATGCAGTGTTATTATGCAGCACCTGAAAATAGTCCCCAGCAACTCTGCTGTTACTGCAACTACACAAACTAGCTGGGGACTATTTTCAGGTGCTGCATAATATCACTGCGCCTGCTGCACCCATGGTACGGCAGTAAAGTTCCTTGATTATTACACCGGAATGAGAGTATACAGCAGTTCCTAGCCATATCAGCCTTAAAAAAAATCGCAACTTTTCATTAAAACCCCCTGGCATATATTGTCCTAAACCCATTTCACAGTCATGTTTAAACAGGCTGAATCTTCACAGAAGGTCAAAGTGAATGAGAGATGTTAGCAAAAGTATCCAAATTGCTGATGAAGTCTGTATTCGAAAGCACATTCATTTAAAACGATCGTCCTGAAGATTAAACTTAACAAAGCTTGAAATTTTAATGCGATTTCCCTCAGCTTGAGCCGTAAATGTGGCCTGTAGAGTAAAGCTGGAGATAACTCTCTCTCATACCCTGATCTTTTGTCGTACTCTGTGTAATATCCAAACCATCTCCAGAGTAATACCCACTTATTTTTCTATAAGCCTTGGGATTTTACAGACGAATGAAACAGAAAATATATCTTCAGTGCTCCTTTGTGATATTGGGTTTTTGATCCAAATGGATATTTTTTTTTTTATGTTCACAAAAAAAAGTGCAGGATTGAAGTGAAAGTTGAGATATGTGTTGCGAGCAGATACGCTCACATCTGTACGCATACGTGCGCACAGACTTTCTCCTCTTGTTTGTGGGTTTTACACCTGTCAACACTGCTAATCCAGCCCTGAATCCTCCGTCTCATCTGAGAGTACCATGAATGGGAAACCTGTTGGTAAGGACCAAATATGGCATCAGCTGTCTAAAGATGCTGCAGGCAAAACATCCAAGAGAAACCCAGGGGCAATGATTAAATAAAGAATGGACCCTGCTGTAAATATCAGAAGTACTCACAGTTCTGTATCCTGATGATGTCTGTGGCAGGCCTGAGGGGAACCAATCAACAGCCAGCTTTCGGAGTACTGAATTAGTCATGTCAGTCACAAAATGACTTTAATTTGGCCTGTAGAAAAGCAACTGAACAAAGACAAAAGGTATTCATATATACACATACCCTACTGGTTAAATTATAAAACACACTTCACTGAATTTATGTTTCTTGCGAACTTTTGTTATAAAGGCTTACTGTATACTTAAATTAAAGGGATAGTATAACCAAAAATGAAAAACCTGTTTTCTTTTGTTGAACATAAAAGAAGACATTTTAAAGAATGTTGGCAAGCAAACAGTTGACAGTCTCATGCAATGAAAGTCAATGTCTACCTACTGTTTGCTTACCAACATTCTTTAAAATATCTTCTTTTGTGTTTAACAAAAGAAAGTCATACAGGTTTGGATTTAAAAAAGATGACAGAATTACAATTTTTGTGTGAAGTATTCCTTTAACATTTTAATAATAACAAATATTTTAATGGTCACTACATAATTGCCATATTTGCACTTGAGTTACTTCATATTTTCTATGACTTTATTATGACTACTTTACAATATATATAAAAAAAGAAAGAATGAGTTATGTCTCCAAACTTTGGGCTAGCAGTGTACAGTAAGTGGGACATAAGACCGACAGCTTCTCTTACCTGTTAAGCAACCTGTTCTCTCTTGCTGTTACTGCTGTCTGTCCTCCACGCATCACTTCACTTCTGGGTCAACGTCAGCACGCCTCCCCCTCATCTCTAATCAAACACATGCACACATCCAACACCATTACAGTTCTTCAAGTGTGCTCAAAGCTGCTCAAGTGCACAGGACGTTCCCTGTAGTCTACACCAAGTAAAGAATTAAAGGAATAGTCCATCCAAAAAAGAAAATGTGCTCACCTATATAAGGCCATCCAAGCTGTAGATGAGCATTTCTTCATTGGAACAGTTTTGAGGAAATGTAGCATTATATCACTTGCTCACCAATGGATCCTCTGCAGTGAATGGGTGCCGTCAGAACAAGCCCAAACAGCTGGTATACATGACTCCAGTCCATCAACTGACATCTTGTGAAGAGAAAAGCAGTGTGTTTGTGCTAAACAAATCCATCAAGACATTTTTAACTTCGGAGTTCTGCTTATGGATAAAATAAGTCTCTATCCATAATGTTGCTTTCTAAAGTTAAAAAGTCAGCTCATCTGAATCGGAAGAGAAAAATTTACAGATCAATCACTATTTACAAGTGTAAACAGTCATTTCACAAAACACAAAACATGTTACAATACATATAATTTCAAAGCAGATTTACAGAAAATGATGGTGTTAAACTTTACATTTTCATGCCTTACAGTCACATTTAGCTGATTAAAATGGGCAAGAATATAATTTACATTTTGTGACAATATCAGGTTGAAATATTGTAACAATAATACATGAGTATGCAAATAAAGTTGGATATACTATATATCTTGTATAGAGAGAGTTGTGTGATAATATAGTTTACATTTTGAGTAGAAATTATGCTTAAAAAAAGCTTATATGCTTATAATAAAAATAAGCAAATACATTGTTAAAATTAACAACATTATTATTCTTTATTATATTTATTAACAATATCATTACTTTTGAATATTATTTATCATCTTTTTTTTTTCTTTTTTTTTCTTTTTAATTTGAATAAATCAGCATTAGTTACATCAACGGTATATTTATAAACCACATAATTTATAAATCACTAAATGAGATAAATATATGCCATAAAAAAAATTCATTACTACAGTAAAACTATGATAAAGTCATGTGAGTTCCTTTACACAGCGTAAGAAGCTTCAGAATCTCATCAACTAGTGAAGTCTCTAAGAATACTACAAACACCTTGCAGGGTTTTCTTTGCATTCAATGCCCCGTGAGCACCACAGAGGTGTCAGGATATATTCGGAGGTGTTTAATAGTAGAGGTGGGTGGTTGATGAAGTGGTGGCCATTTTAAGAGATCAGGCCAGAACATTGGTGTGAACAAGCCACTCGTGCTTAGGAAAAAATAAAATAAAAAGAGAATAAGAGCAGGCAGAAACCTCCGGTCAGCCCCATCATAAGCTCTCGGCTGATGCTCCATAGGCGAGTGGCCCATGCTCCAGTGCTTTTAAAACACTCTACCCGTGCCTGGCTGAAGAGGAGCGGGCAGACACATGGCTCCCTAGCTGCTGTATGTACAATCAGCCCTTGTTAGCTTTGCACACCAGCTCTTTCTCACTGCCTCTCAGCCTGCCGGTCAATTATAATCAAATTGAACCAGCGGCTGAAGAGAGAGTTCAAATCTTGACCTCTTCTGTAGCACTGCCCGGAATCTTGATATGGGTGCTGGATTAAAAACACTACATGCATTAGTGAACAAGAGGATGGTTCATAGGACGCCGACATTCAACTGGTGGGTTGTGACCTACAAATGAGTCACAGGTCTGTTCTGATAGGTCTGTTCAGCCACTCAGGATATAATTTATTCCATCACAGGAATAAATTATATTTAAAAACATATTAATATATAAAAGTGTTATTTTAAATTGTAATACTATTTCATAATAATAGTGTTTTTAATGTATTTTTGATCAAATAATACAGCCACTGTAAAAAAAAAAAATAAAAAAAAAAGATTGCTGCTATTAGTTATCGTGTTGTTTAAAAAAAATTGTGCTCATGCTTGATTTAAAATTATGTTTAATTAACTTTAGTTTTGTTGAGCTGGATATTCATGAACAACACTATACAAAGTATAATAAAATATGACTCAAGCTAAGTATTGACTACTGAAACCGTTAAAAGATATTTAGAAACTATCTATTGTTTATTTTCCCTTTTTATTATTATTCTATTTTTTTGACGTATTATAAATAAGCCTATATAATTAATGGCAATGTTAATTAATTTAAATGTTCGACCTAAAAAATAAAGAAGTCATTTTTGTAAGAGTTTGGATTGCCAACACACCACCAAAAACCAACAGAATCACTGCCATAAAGTATCTGCTCAAAAACACAATATCATGATATTGCAGGGTACGTACAGGGTTTCAGCAACTACACAAGCGTGATGCCAAAAACATCTGGAGTATTCAAGAAACACATTTCTGTTCGCTCTTAAGCACATTCTGGCATAACACTGAGCTAATTTCCTTTGGAAACGACATTGTCTCTGTGCTGAATCATTCAGAACTCTGTACAGCTGGAGGGCTGTGCTGGTATTGACGTGGCTGCTGTTACTTACAAAAGAAAATGCTTCTCTTGCATTCAGAGAATCATCAGGCTCCTATGCCATTAACGCTGAGCACCGAGCATCTCATTCAGACCTTCACTTCAGCTCATGCCTTGCAAATGTAATCAAGATCCATTCGTTCGCTTCTTCGTGCGCATATACAGACACATACGTGCAGAATCCAACAGCCGATATATCATCACACAGCAGTCGTCTTCGTAAGACAGATGGAGATGCAGGGAGCGGCGCACACACCTATGAAGAAGTACAGGAAGGAGTGTGTTAAAATAAGGGGAATGTGACTTCACTGTTGCTTTTTATGTCAAGAGGAGAGTTGGAATAACAAACATTAAAACATCCTCATAGTAGATTTTTCTTCATTGTATTTTATGGTTACCTCAGTATCCCTGAATCAGGAAGGCATTTTGATCCAGTTCACACATGCACAGCATCCAGTTTTACATGCATGCACATAAACACACACGCCCTCCTTTACAAATGGCAGGTGGGATTCTGCATGCATGGCTGGGCCTCTTGGCTGCAGCAGCGGTTGCTAGGCGACAGCAGGGGGAGCTGACATTAGGAAAAGCAAATTGACCACAGGAGGGCTAATCTAGCATGAAACAGCATCTGGCCAGCCACTCTCCATCACTGGACCCCTGTCGGGGGGGACACACCCTACCCCAGAATGCTAAAGCCTCTGCCAGTGAACAGTGAAAGATTCCCTCCATACCACGTGACCTGAAACACACTATTGCTAGACAGAGCCTTTCTGGACCAGGAATTCTCAGACGCGGATGATTTGAGTTTACAGTTTGTTGCTTCAAGCTGTGCAACACAGCTGATACGAGTCTGAATCTGTTGTGGCTGGCGGTGGAGCACGGTTACATTCTGATCATGTGTGTGTATTAGGGTTACAGACATCATTTACCGCAGTGCGATACAATCCTTTAGCAAATTTCGGTATCTGTCATCATGGACAACAATGTGCTGCTGAGAACAGTTTTATGCAAAGGATTCGCTGATTGTTTTTTTTTTTACATAACTACCATTTCATTCTGTCATTTATCTTATAAATCAAACCCAGATGGGATGCAAAATTAAGACTTAAATGGGTTTCGCATCCTGGGGATACGGGAAGGTACTTGGCAGCATGTGACCGCAAGGTAAATGTTCATTTTGTAGAAGAGATTGATTGATTGATTGATTGGTTGATTGGTTGATTGATTGAAGATTAAATAATCAACTATTTATGTATTTACTAATGAACTGTAAAAGTCTAGAAGTCTGACTATTTGTATTTTAGGCCTATTAAATAAAAACCATGCCTTTTAAATATAATGTTAAATTGCCTTATTTAAAAAGTTGAGGTATTAGTATTGTTACAGTATCCTTCACAGTACTTTATATGTGCATTTACAAACATTTATTTATTGGTAAATTCTGGCAAAAGGATTTGTCACGTTACTACAAAAACCCAAACAGTAATTCTACCACTGTGTGATATATTTCAGTCAGAATAACTGTTCAATAGCCAAATGTTTTAAAGATGTGCATACCATATATGATCAATGCAGCATTCGCCAGACTGGGTAAGTGACAGCTCCATGACAGCTCCGTAAATACTCTCACACAGGTCCTGGGCCATCCGTACGGTTGAGACAAAACTAACTCACACAAAATAAAATATAACACAATATAAGTCATTCACTCTAAAAATCGAATCAAAACCTGTATTAATAAAAAAAACTGTCTCAATGTGTGCGCATACAATAATGGACAGGTTAGTTTAGGCTTCCCAAAAGTATGTGTGCTTACCATCTATCTTTTGTTGTTACAGGTGATTATTAGTGTAGTAAGAGCATGTGTGTTGATGTGTGTGGTGGTGATTGGCTAAGGACTGTACTCACAGTTCAAAAACAAAAGAGAGAGAAAGAGAAAGGGAGGAAAGGCAGTTGTGAGAACAACTGGCTCTAATGAGGGTTTAGCTCTACCTCCATGACAAAACAACTCACTGTAATGATGTGGTGGGCTTCCCTGGCTGCTGCTGGGTAGGGGGTCTCCTTCCAGTCAACACACAGCCTGGATAATCACAGGTCATCACACCAACACCCCACAGTCTAACAAAGCTCCCCAATCAGCCTCCCATTACCTCTATTAAAGGCCTTCTGTAATTGCATTAAACAACGACTCCGAGCCTTATCTGCTCAGCTTTGCATATCCAATAATTACAGCACGAGTGGGATTTCACAAGAGGGTGGAGAAGGCAGGGAAGTTTTAAGGGCACTTTTGGGTCAGTGCGTTTACATAATGTATATGTTTTGTTATAAGCACAATGCAAAGTGCAAGTTATGCTAGCAAGTTAGTGCTAGCATTAAATAATCTTAAGTAGCCAAACACTACTGCTCATTCTAAACCTATTTAGAAAAGAAACAGGCTGTTTAACCAACATTTAAAGCCATGAACCTTGGAAACTTTGGTAAGTCCATCTTCATTATAAGCGCTTATCGTAGCAGACTGGTATGTAGGCAAGGCCGATATAATAAAAAAATGAAAAACATGATTTTTAAGATTTAATAGACCTAAACTACAAAGTAAGATTTATTTTAGCTTTAAGTTGTAAACTAAATTTACCCTAATTTTTTTATTTTTCAGTTCATCAAAAAACATGTTACATTAATTTTTCATGCAAAATAAATAATTATTGGGTCCAAATAAAGCTGCTCAGTTTACAGTCATTAAAACTTAGAAGAGAACCTTTTTCAAGTCACCAGTTGCTAAATACAACTACTACAAAGACTTGTTTACATTGTCATTGAATCAGACTGTTGTAGGTTTTACAGTTTCAAACACATTTGATATTTGCCTGCATGTAATTTGTTTTATAACAAAACTCATATATATGTTAACCACAGATCTTATTTTCTAAAAGAAAATCCTGAGATAATAGTGAATCAGTAAGAACAACACCAGATTCAAAATTTCTTAAGGCTTCCGTTTCTGCCCAAAGCACATTATTCTGTTCAAGGTCACAACTACTACATTGGATCAACAATATTAATGAAACTGTGAGCTGAAACAAGGTGAACGTGCCAAACTGGAGCTCTTAGAGAAAAAACATCAATACAACAGCACGGCTGTTTTCAGAGGGCAAAGTGGATCTTCGACTCCAGATCAGTAGACATAGGATCCACTGGACATGTTTCACGTCTTGAGGTTTCTGTGCTGCAGATCTCTAGTTATCAATAGTTATGAAGCACTATTTGCTGAGCCTTGGAAATGTGTTTGGTGAAATATGATTTAATTTCCATTACATTTATTCATTTAGCATCTGCTAAGTAAATTAATGTAAATGAAATCAAAATCTAACACATGAATAACAATTTTAACATAAATAATAAATATGTATTTTATTAATGACATATAAAATGTTAAATATATATGCATCTGCTAGTTAAGATAAATATGAAGAGAGCATGAGGCTTGAGAGAGAATTTTACATAATACTAACACATTCGCCTGTAATCGTCATATTTTCATATTTCAAAATCCTGTGATATTAGGCAGCATATGACCAAGCTGTAGAGACAGAAAAGACTAAAAAAAAAAAAAGTTATGTTGTAAGTGATTTTCATTGGTCTTTGACCACTTTTGCAATTTCCATAATATATTCTTGTACAAAGTCCTCAATTTACAGCAATTACTGTCGTTTGACAATTTTTCCTATGCCTTCATTACAAAAGACATCCTTTAGACGATATTCAAATCATATCTGATTTAATTAAGCTGTCTCACATGCGAAGATTATTACATTTAAATCACAGATAACTCGCATGAAGTATAAAGTTGTTTTTATGCCTTGCTAACAGTTTTTCATTGTTCTCATACCAAAACCAATGGGAAATTAATGTCAATCACAATTTACCTTTCAAGGGTTTAATTAATTGAAATACTGCTAAAGTAAATGTAAATCTTTCATCTATTATGCAGGGAAATGTTCTTTGTCTTTCCACAGTAAACTCCTTTGTCCTGTTGAAGTTCTCCAAACAATGGAAGACACGGAGAAAAGCAGGAACAGAAATGTGTTAAAGGAATTGTTCATACAAAAACAAAATTTCTGTCATCAATTACTCATTCCTATGCTCTATTAAAATCTCTGCTGGTCAATCCTAGCTAAGAACTGAAGCTTTCAAGCTACAAAAAGACAATAAATGGATCATAAAAATGGTGCATTTATAAAAATGTTTCTAATTTATTTATTTCTTGAAATATTTATTTAGGAGGGACTATAGGGTGAGCAAATGATTATATGATTTACATTTTTGGCTGAATTACCCGTTTAATGAGAAGTTGACTTGACTTTCCAAGAGTCTGCGGTGATATCTATGATCAAATTAGGCATTAAGACCCTACTCTTGAGCTCTCGGCTTTCCATTCATTAACCAGCAGCACCCACCTGAGAATCCAAAAGAGGACGCAGCACACCCCTAAACTGAGCAAACAGGTGAGTCATTCTCTTTTCATCAGACCCATGTAATGCTGACTGACTGTCAAATCCTATTCTTCTGCATGCAAATTTTGTCAGAAGTTCTATATTTCTTTTATAGCTGTGACGCCAGAGCATCGTTTTTCATTCTCCACCCGTTGAACACCATGTAGACTGACCTTGCTGATGCCAGGCTTGTAGGGGAATCACTACACAGCTTCTTACTAAAGCATTTAGTGTCATTAAACACACTAATTAATGATTAACATCAAATCATGTTTGAAGGCCGAGTTCTAATCCCTTGAGGGAATTGAGGAGGCTGCGCAACATTCTGAAATATGTCTCCAAAAAAAGCCCATCACACAGAAATGAAAAGTCAAGCTGAAATCTCATGAAAATTCATGAATAAACACTTGAGACTCAACTTAAGTGCTATTAGGAAGGAATTGTATATATAATGATATGTATCAGGTTACCTAGTGACCCATTAATTTACTTTGGGGGAAACAAATATCATATTGTGTGCACATGCAACCTGCAATATATTTAAACCTAAAGAGAACTGAGAAATTACTTTGAATCATGAATTGAATAGTCAAAAAAAAAAAACACATAACCTGTTGACATGCACACTTGCATGATACATGTGCAAAGGCAGTGGTGTAGGCAAATCAATAGGTGCACAAACAGAGACACACAACATCATGGACAGCAAATGAGCATTTTGTGGGTGCTAATTGGAGCATGCAAAAAACCATCAACAATGCGAGTGGATGAGTGGCCACTGGGGGCCATGTGGAACGCTCAAGGGGCCTCAGGGTCATTACGCCACTAATGGAGCCATATGGTCCAAAAACAAACAGAAAACAGCCATTTTCTCCTCAATAATAAGGTCATGAGTTGCCTTTGCTTGTTTGGCTAGAGACCAGTGGGAAGTTATGAGAAAGATGAGACCATTTCAGCATGGTGTCTTGTGACGGTAAATGGATTTATTTTGTCGATAGTGCCTCCGGCAAAGGCAAAAGTTAAGTCCTCTTGAGTGGAGAACACAAATAATCATGCAGATGGCAGTAATGTCACGTTTAGGGACAGAATTCTGGCAAAATTTTGTATTTATGACTGTACTTTATGAAGTGTATATGAAGGACAGTATTTTTGATGACTATGAATCTGGCCCTGTCCCAAAAGGCAGGTAGGTTGTCTAAGCAATGCATGTTAAATCCTATGGTCTTTCATTTGAAAACTTACATGGGAATTTAAAGACTGTCATGCAAATTGTACAACGAGACAAATATTTTGTAAGAAATCTGAATTAAAGTAAGTTTTTGTCACAAAATTGTTCACAACAAACCAGCAAAAAATCTAATTTGAATCCTTATATTCCCAATAACACGCATTATATGATGATGACATTCTTGTGTAAAATAAAGTGGCAGTGGTGTACGTTTTCAAGTAAGCTGTTGCAAATGTGCACCCTGCACCCTTAATAGTGCTTTCTTCAAATGCTTTGCCCTTTAGAATGTGTAGGGCACAGTGATGCTCACTTTTAAATGGAATCCTCCCAATGAGGGCATGAGGAGGAGGTCTTTTTTATAACAACTCTCTGTCGGATCAGAGTCAATGAGCCGAACAGGGGTGGATGTAAATGATCACAGCCTGACCACTGGCTGTGACCACTGGCTGACTTTGATTCTCAGTCTCCAACTTTCCATTGTTGCTGGTATCCAGCACCAGGTCAAAGGAAGTTGCTTCACCATAATGTGACAACATACTCAGGTTGATCTATGTATTACATTTCAATTTCTGACAAATTTTTAAAAACACATTTCTAGACAAATAGGACTGTCAGAACACCAGTAAACCTATATGAATATACCTAAGAGCATGACTTAAATCTATTTCTAGTTTAAAGAAATAAAAATGAAAATTCTATCATTATTTACTCACCCTCATGTCATTCCAAACCAAGTGACTTTCTTTCATCTGTGGAACACAAAAGAAGATATTCTGAAAAAGGTTATTGTTGCTTTTTTCCATGCAACTAATGGAGGTTGCTGCTTTTGACAAAGTAAGCATCAAGCGTCATATTTTGTTTTCCAAAAGTTCTTGGCTCTCTGTAAGGCTAATACTGCTGAAGCTACCATTGTCTCTGCTCTTCTTCACTAATGCTGCCTTCACATGCTACCAGAATGATCGTAAATAGGAATGTGGTAGTTAAAAATCGCACATGAAAGCTATGTGAAAGTCAAGCTCATAATGTGATAGCACACAAAGACACCATGGGACCAGCTATGTAGTTATTTTTTTTGCGCCATGCTCCCAGTCTGTGTAATTCATAAATGTGCATTTACTATGCACAGTACAGTCATATTGCATGATATTGTTTTTTTGTTGTTGTTGTTGGTGGTGTGCCAGAACATGAGCTCTTGAAGATCCACCCTCTTCTAAAAGGGAGTTTGGGGGCACCAGCTCATTTGCATTTAAAGGGAAAAGCACAAAAATGGCATATTTTGGCTCACACCCTGAAAGTGGCAATTTTTTACAAGCTATTAAACATTATCTATGGGGTATTTTGAGATAAAACATCACATACACACTCTGGGAACAACAGAGACTTATTTTATCTTTTAAAAAGGGGTATAATCGGTCCCCTTTAAAACTTTGGTGTCAGTGAAAAAAGATTTGGGGGTGGGGGGTTTAGCCTCTTATGCTCATCAACAATATATTTATTTGATCAAAAATACAATTAAAAATAGCAATATTGTAAAATATTATTACAATTTTAAATAACATTTTTGATGTACATTTTTTATTTATTTAATTAATTATCATGATCCTACGCTGAATTTACAGCAGCCATTAAGCCAATCTTCAGTGTCACATGATTCTTCAGAAATTATTCTAATATGCTGTTTTAGTGCTCAAGAAACATTTTTATCATCATATCATTTCGATCTGTGAATAAATCAATCAATTAACTCTGATGCAAAGGAATTTGTTTTCACAAATTGGACATTACGTTTTTGCATCAAGTAGAACTAGGTCAGATTTCAAGATATTCAAGACTGGAATGTAGTACACAGAACTACATAATTTTATTGGTGGATTTTTGTCCATTTTAAAGCTTGAAATGCTCCAGACTCCATTCATTGTAAATGAATGAAAACAACAACCAGAACATACGTATATGTACAGTAAATAATAACAGTATTTTTCATTTTGGTTAAACAATCCCTTTTACTTACAGTCTTTGTGGAATTGTTTTACTTAACTAACAGTTGGCCCAACCAAGAGTTTTGCTTGGGTGTTCTGTGACCAACTTACATAAGAGAATTTAATTTGTAGATGTATTGGGCTAATCCATCAAAGAGACAGTCATGTGATCCTGCGTAATGGTGTTCAAATTACCCCTCCAAAATGCAGAGAAAAAAAGTGGACAATTTTGCAGATATTTCATTTCCCCGGTTCCAGCAGCTGTCATCTCTTTCACTCCATTACCCAGGCTTCCCTGTGCAAACCAATTGCCGCTATCCACCATTTAACTATACATTTGCAAGAAAGCGCCGTTCATCATGGTGCCTGTGGATGGTGTGGAAAAACATGGGATGTAAAAAAATGATTTTGCACTATACAGATGAAAGAAATTAACATTTCAATATCATTTGCCATGTCTGTTCCTCTCCAGGGATCTCTTGTGTGGAGGAAGAAACTAGAGTGGACTCAACAAGTCACTCTGAAATCACCCCAGCTCTCGCTCTCACCATTTCTGCCTCCACCTCATCGAGGTGCCTGCAGGGGAAGCGTGGAAAACAGCCAAAACGATTACTTAATATTCACGACCAGATTGCGAGACGTTGTGGGTATTAGTTGAAGAGAACTTTGATGTGGCATTAAGCATGTGCACAGCTAAATAAATAAAAAAGCACACATGGGATCTATTTTTGTTTCTGTTTCTGGCTTCTCCTGTGCGGATACCCTTCTTTGGAGAGGGAGTGAAAAGAAAAAGTCCCTTCACTCGACTTCTTTCCCCTTTTCAGGAATGTGTTGGGCCAGCTGGTGAGTTTTTGATGTGTTTCACTTTAATACCAACTCTGACTCCTCTACTGGCTGAGATTCTCTATCTTTTTTTCTCTTTATCTCTCATGCTCTCTCTGTCTGTCTCCCTCTCTTTCTATCCATCTCTCTCTTCCTCAACGCCCAACAAAATCCTTCTGGGTCCCAATTAAGACTCAAAGCTGCTGTTCTCTGTATGATAACAACACCAAGCGCTGACAACATGCTACCTGTCAACGAGAGCATCAACACCGGCCATCTGTTCCTGGGCAAATTGTCTTCATTATACACAAACTGCACAATACAACACACACACATTCACTCAATCATATATATATTGTATATACCCTACCAGAAAAGCGTTTCAATGCACAAAATGAGTTATGAGCTAATCTCACATAAATTACTACACTACAGTCTTTTTGCTCATTTATATGTTTCGGTTTTGCTTATTTGTAGTTTTTTTCTTCTTTTGTTTTAGGTGTTGCAAACAATAGGAAAAACCCTCCTGATCTTGCTTGTTAATTGTTTATGCAACAATTAATTAAAATATAAGCCTGCTGTTGTAGGTAACCACATTTCCACTCACACCCCTGTTACTCATAATGGTTTTGTCTGTCGGAACAAATTAAACAGAGGAGGTGATGATAGATTTTCTTCTCTAATTAAAACATTTTTTTCTCTCACCAGTCTATTAATCAGAGAATAAAATTGCTTTGTCAGGAAATAAAGAGGTACAGTGTTTTCCAAATGGGAAAATTCTCCTGGAGAGCATTTGGAGCGTGCACAGACCAATTTCTCTTTCTCTCTCTCTCTCTCTCTTGCCAAGGATTATAGACTAAATTGATTTCATAAGAATTGTTTTACTGAATTTTATCCTTCTACTATTTTACAGTACAAAACGTTCTTACTTATGCAGTAGAATGGCAACATATGCGGTTTGTAGGGAATTACCTGGTTGCAGTGCACAGAAATGTGGCATATGACAGTTATTGTGATTGTCAGCATTGTCTTTCAGGTCCATCTGTGTTGCTTTATGTTGTTTAGCTCAGAGCAGTGTGAGACGATAACAGAGTTAACTTCACCTTTACTACCGCTGTCACTCCACTCAGAGATTCTCATTAGGTCTTATCTTAAGAGCTTCCAACACAGCATGTGTATGCACGTTTATGTTCCCTGTCGCACACACACACTCTCGCTGGTAAAAGGCCCACAGGCATCTCTCATCCTGCGGCATTGACATAGTGCTACAGGAAGGCTAAATATAAACAATGTGGGCAGCTTACCACACGCCGGCTTGCGCGACCATCTGAAGTGCATTATGGGTCTGATGAGCTGATGACAGGATCTCTGTTATCAGGCTGTGAGGGTCCACACTGTTTGAGTGTGGTAACAGTGAGAGTCGGATGCGGGGAGTGGATGAGAATGCTCTGGACTGCCTCACACTGAGAGAGTTAATGAGAACAGCACAGCCCCCAGCAGATGTGAGCTCAGCTGCCCAGTCATTTCTTCTCACTCACTCAGTCAGCGCTGTTTAACCACCATGTGTCTCGTCTGCATTTAGCCCCCACTAAACTAATGCCCTCTACAAAAGTGGCTTGGCATGGCTGAATTGAGTAAAGTCTGCTCCGATTAACTTTCTTTGCATTTATTGACAAGTATAGTCAATACGCTCCCTGAAATTAAGCCTTACAAATTGCTTGGTCGAAAAACGTATGAGCTGTCTACAGAGGCTACATATTTAGGATAGGCATCAGGGGTGGGAATCAGCAGGGACCTGGTGATGCAAAATTATATTGTTATCTGGCTCATGATATGATAATAATGTAACTATCAGTTTATAGTTATTCAAAACTGGGATATGTTGTGATATGTTACTCACTTGTGTGTGTACAACAGTAAGATTTTGCATTCTCACGGATCTGCAAAAAGTGTATTTGTGAAAAAATGGAATAAAAACTAGAAGAGATTTTACAAAGCAAAATACAGAATTAAAAACAAAAATCATAAATGTAAACTAAATAAAATGCAAAAATAAAATAATTAAAAATGTATACAATTTTAAATAAAAATATATATATTTAAAAATCATTGTGATAAAAATCATAGGTGTGATCCTATGACAAAGGCTGTCTGAAATGCCAAAGTCTGAGGCAGCATTACGTTCATCCCATCCTGAGAAGGCAATCCCAGGAATCACTGCAACAGGCTTTGTGAAAAAATTAATTCAAGATGATTGAGGCGAGAGAAAAGTTGTTTATAAATAAAAAATAAAATATCAATTTGATTTCACTGGATAATTTATTGAATGTTTATGTTATATTTTATTTCACACTGTTAGATTTGCAGTATGTCAAACTCAACTGAAATTTACTTTGAGTTAAGTGTCCTAAGGGAAGCTGCTGTCTATGTATGTTGAATGTTCCAATTCAATCACTGAGGTTCCATAATGTTCAGGATGCCGCATTAGAAAGGAGCTGCCTAGACAGACTTTGAGGCAGCTCACTAAGTTTTGGAACAGATCTAATGTTTATAAGAAAGCAGAATCCATCAGAAACTGTCAACTCAGGAACAGATAACCATTTTCCTCTGGAGAATGTAAATCGATGGCAATTTATGAGTCACCTCAGTCTTTTTTATGATTTAATGCCATTACCTGGCGTTCCTTGAAACCAGCCTTATTGTCAGAGAGATGGCAGCTATGTCGTTGTGAAAAATGTATGGGAGTTTCCAGCATAAGATGTGTTTCTGGACTTTTATAAGATTCTACTTGCTGTACAGACTTCCTCTTTGAGATCTTTATTGCAGGGGTTTTAAAACTGGGCTTTATGTGACAAAATATTACTTTGGAATGATATTTACTGAGAAAAGTCTTTACAAATACAAATTTGTCATTTCAATTGAACTGAAACGCTTTCTAAAAAGAATGAATACCCGTTTTAATTGGAACTACAGTCTGTTTTCAAAGAAAATAAACTATTTAAACTCATCAGGAAACTGAGATGGACTATCTACAGAGGAGTAATAACTCACAGAACAGACCAATGAGTTCCACATTAATGATTAAAACACTGCACTCTTGTTTCAGACTCTTGAATCTTGGATGGTGTTAAATGCATTCTCACCGCATTGCCGCAAGCAGGTTCTTTTGCCAGAGTCCCATCAGCAGTCGTGGTGCAGAGATGAATGGACTGAAATTCTCCCTCGGTATAATGTCATCTCTTTGCCCCATCTCTCTGCCTATAATCTCTGGCCCACAGGCCAGGTGAAGACCATCCTGCACGCAAACACCATGTCATACATTATGCATTACTGCACAGCTAATGCGTTCAAACATCGCCCGCTATCCGCCCTTGTTATTGGAGACCTCCTCACATGAGTAATGAGAGTCTCCCTGCCCAATGTCCCATACAGCAGACAATGACTGCGTTCAGAAAAGAGTAAAAAAAAGTGTTGAGGAGAGAAAGAGAGAGAGCACATCTGCCAGGCTCAGCCGTATGATCTGCCTCCTTCACAGCGTCCTTGCAAATCTCTTAACTTTACTCCTTCTTAAATTCTCATTGTATCAGCATCCGGAATTAGAGGTCATTCATAAAGTAGAGGATGCTCACAACTGATAACTTGTAATAGATTCTGCAATCGAGTTCTCTGGAGGCTGTTCACATACTGTAGGACCTTGTGAAAATAAAATGTTAGTCCATTCGAACTATTTTTGGTGCACAAAACCTTAACTAACATCCTAAGTAGACTTGGAAAGAAGTAATGTCACAAGTGTACTAGAATAAGACAACTTTGAATCTTTTCACAGTAGATGATTTCTTCAGTTCTAAGGACATCTGATTATGTCATCTGTCATTGATTTCTAACAACCTTACAGGGTGCATGGAGTGAATTACAGATATTGTCACAGGGTCAAAGGTCCAAACAATTACTCAAATGAAATAGTGACAGTGACTCGTCTGGAATAATAAGCAGACTGATATATTTGACTAATATTGATTGACAACTCTGACCAGCAGCCTGTTTAGAGTGTCAGACTCTCCTGAGCTAAAGCACAAGCCCTACTGAACCAGTCCTAATCAAAGTCCTTTCTCATTACCAATCAAACTCTCACCTGCAGGCAAAACTGTCAAATGGATGTACCCAAATGTGTCCTAAAAATAAGAATAGAAGCTAGGGGAAGGGAAAAAAAATTTATGTGCTGATAATTTCATATTAAAGGGAGGATTTGTTGACCTTATGAATATCTCCAAGCTATATCAAGTAATTTGCTTTTTTTTTAAATGTTGAAATTTTTGGGCAGTTGAAGATTAGGGGAGAGCAGGGGAGAAAGTACCATTTTTCAGAAAAACTTCATTTTAAAAGATAATGTCGTAGACAGAGATATATTTCTGCTGTGGCCAGTAACTCAGAAGTGTGGTCTAACAATACCAGGTGGTATTTTGTAGAAATGTAGAAAGACTTTAGTATAATTTCACTTTGAACAGAAGTTGAACATTGTTACTTTAGACCCTATCGGTTGGGACGAAAGTAACACACAGGTGGGTCAAAAGTAACACAACAATATAAGCTAGATTTTTTGCTGTTACTCTTATTTTTCTTAAGTATACCTGATTGTGACCTTGTTAATAAATAACTGCAAACATATTTTGCCCTTTATCTTTGCAAAAAAATTATTAAATTACATTTTCATATTTTCATTTTAAATGTAAGTTTAAGTTTCATCGGATGTCTTAAAACCTCACTGTATTTTTTTATTGTAAATTTCAATGTATTTTTATATAATAATAAAAAAATTATACAGAATGCACAATATAAAAATTTAATCACATTAGCATAATAAAAAAACTCTAAACATAATGTAACAGTAGGAAATCACATGATATTTCTCAGCTCCGTCAAGGATTGTATGCTGAACATGCTGTCATAGCTGGGAATGCAAATGCAGAAAGAGGCTCTGAGAAAATCACTTTTCCCCGTGTTACTTTCGCCCCGGTTCTCCCCTAAATATGCTGACTGTGGATTTCAGCATATAAGATTAAATGTTTTCTTTTCAACATGTTTACATATTCAGTAGGATATTAAACCAAATTTTATATATATTTGCATACGCGTTTTTTAAGAAATTACTACTTTGTATGTTTGAATTACTCTTTTGAATTGTCTATTCAAAGAATTCCACAAAAATATTAAGCAGCACATTTGTTTTTAAGATTGATAAGAAATGTTTCTTGAGCACCAAATCAGCATTTGAATGGTTTCTGAAGGATCAACTGACACTGAAGACTGGAGTAATGGCTTCTGAAAATTCAGCTTTGCCATCACAGGAATAAATAAATATTTTAAATCTATTAAAATTGAAAACATTTATTTTAAATTGTAATAATACTTCATTACATTACTCTTTTACCTATATCACAGATTAAATGCAAAATGCAATGACAATGCAGCATGCCAGTGATAGTTTTGTCAACTGGCCTGACCCCTTATCCTCCCATTAGGTCATCTTTACTGTTGAGTCCTACAGTTTGGATGTAGACGCAGATAATAATAACACGAGATAAAACACTGAGAACATTAAAAAAAAACACCACAAGAACAATCAAGAGGATTCATTAGCCTAGCTGGTGCCAGCTTAGGTTACAATATATTATGGTATGAATAATGAGCTAATCAAGCTAATAATCCATTAAACACCCTTTGAGCAGCTGTTGATTTTGAAGATTTTGAACTCTATTTATTAATGCACCAGTAAATAAAATGTATAAATTAGCCACATTGCGTCAAGTGATTGGGCTCTAGAACACAATCATTAAGAAAAATGTATGCACAAATACATTTCCATATAACATGGTTGACAATGCAAACAAGCATTTCATCTTGACCAAAAACATACATTTACCATCTGTTTACTACAGAATACCAGCTACTTAAATATCACATATAAAGCAATAGATACGTCCAGACACACAACAATATCATACTACCACATAACCGTTCACTGCACAATGGGGACATCTGGGACCTGGGCAGATCTGTGATTGCGTACCGGTAATAATTCACCAGCTAGTAAATGTAGGACCCTCAGTCTCCCATCCCAGGAGTCTCTCTTTACTGCCATGTCATAAAAGCCCGGGTACATGTCATTGCAGAGGGATAAAATACTTTGTAGAAACTGTAAAAAGCAGCAGAATGTCTTGAGGTCCCCCCCTCTTCCTTGTGGTCTGTGCTCATGGTGTTTTTTAATTAAAGGGAATGTACTGCAGTAAGCCTCCACTAGCTCACATACACCCACATTATTCTATCTACTGTGGGGCTGTAAAACTGCGGTTAATGTCTGGTTGTAGCTCGGTAGAGGGGAAATGAGAGTATACGGCACAGCTAGAAGTGAAAAGCAGAAAAAACATTTATTTCCTTCTGCCCCCTCGCCCCGCTCTTGTCGTTTCCTTCTCTTTCCCTCTTGCGTGTGTCCAATCTCTGCAATCTGTCATCCGCTGGCATTTACAGTGCATTTCATTCACTCGTTCCTTAAGGACAATTGGTTTTCTCCCCTGATTCCATTAACATGAAGGCAAAGAGAAATGAGAGGCACACGGACGCTGGAAGAACCCAACATTTACCACCCCACCTGTCAACACCTACACAACACTCTACATACGTGACGCGAAATGCCATGGTGCACAAACGCATTTAAGTTTCTGAAAAAAGAATCACATTTTGAACCTGATATTTTGCATTACTGGAGAGGAAAAGACTCATGAAGGTCATGTTTGAATGCTAAACAATGCATCACACCAAAAGCACAGCCCGAGCCAATTCAATGCACCACTTTGCTAGTTTCTTAACATGGGATGGCCCAATTTTTCCTTCAAACATGCAATGTTTATAGTGGTCACTATGCAGACCCTTTTTTTTACAGCACATAGCTCTGTAAATTAATATACCAGACTTTTAGAAATATGTTCTGGTAATGCTTTATAAATAACTTCATTATTTATACCATGGCAAGAAAATGAAAAGGATGCTTAACAGTGGGGAACCTAGCAGGATGTGAATAAAGAGCTAAAGTTACAAATCAATTAAAAAAAATAAAAAAATAAAAAAAATGAAGAAACACCTGGAATATTTCTTAATAAATGTGTATTTCCATGTTAAAAGTCGTGTTAGCTGTGGCTGTGCTCAAATTCTCCTAGAAAGTTCCTACTTACAAGTTTAAAAATATTAATTTAAGACATGGTGTGGGTGTGTTAGTCCATTTAGTAAAACAGACCGAACAAATACATATTTCTCTCTCTCTTTTTTTTCTCAACAAAGACAGAGCTTTTTTAGCACTAATACAACATAATGAAAAGCAAAAAATATTGTTTGGCTGCACAAGTCTATCTCCTCCAGGCTAAATTTGTAGCTTTTTGTCACTATCAGCACACATATTATTCACAAACTAGTGTTATTGTAGTGTTATTTATATTTTAATTACCTTTTATATTTAAATTCTCAATTTTAGTTATTTCGTTATGTGCTTCTTTCATTTTTATTAGATTTTTTGTTTCCATTTAGCTTTAATTTATTTTTTATTACAGTTTAAGAAATTAAACTGATTTCAGTTTAGTTGCTAAGGCAACTTTTTGGGTGTTAGTAATAATATGTTAGTGTTAAGGTTATCTATAAGGCAGTGTGCTCCAAAACAGTGACAGCATTCACATTTAGAAGACAAAAGCATTCAAAGCATGCAGTTCGTCACTTCCGCCAAAATGGCTCAAAGACCGGCTCATCTTCTCATCAAATCTTCTGACCAATCAAATGCTCTCTATAATCTGAAACACATGCCCCATACACTATAAATAGACACTGAAGCACCGGCTGAGATCGGTTCACAGTGTAGTATCTCCTGTACAGTAAATGGCTCATAGTGAACAATAGGCGATAGGTAAAAATTCAAACAGTGTAAATAAGCTTTCGATTGGTGCAAATGAGGTCCAGTTTCACATCGTTTCACACGAACCGCAGCAGCACACACATACTTTTCCGGACCTATATTAAAAACTTTTACAACTACACAGCCTCAGCATGATTATGACCACTATTTTGTTTTATTAAGAGTTTCATATTGCTCAATGGCTCTGGCCCAAGTAGATATAAACAAAACATTCTTGGCTATTTTAAAAAGGGGGCAGGTCTGCTAGATATGTTCCGCCCTCTCTTCCTGTTTCAGTTGAAATTATATCACCACATAGAATAATGTTTGGTGTTTCAAGGCATTTCAGGGGACCTTTAAGTCATTTAAGCTAAGTTACACCGTGTCTACACTGGATGTGACAAAGCACCCATTGCAAATAATTTGTACATTGTGTCAGTACATCATAAATTGAATGAGGAATCGGTTTATTGTTGGGGATTTGTTGTGTCGAATGTGAATTTATTACTTTTTTATTTAGATGATATTAAGATTAAGATTAAACAAAATGTACTGAACAACAGAACCAAAAGAGCAACCTTATGTATGCTGTTAAACTGTACCTTTAACAGCGTGTTTTGTGCAAGGTATACCTCTCTGTCTATCTGTGTATTAAGCGTCTTCAGCAATAGGATTGTGAGCTCGGGGCACTGTGGATCATGGCAGCTATGATGGGGGAAATTATTCAAGAAAACGGAGGTATTGGAACAATCTTAAACACCACAGCTCTCCCTTCATTCAGCCTCACGGCATAGACAAATAACAGCCGCCATCCGCCTGATCCGGTGCTTCAAGGAGAAAATGGCCTTGTGGGGGAAAAAAAACGTATAAGCAATAAAGCTTTTTATTTCAGAGCGAGACAAAAATAAATTGTTCACCATTGTAATGGTCTTTCTTTGCTTCGGCATCGGCGTGTGCGGGAGAAATTTCAATATACTGGAACATCTTAATACAGAATTTATCAGCGAGCTTCACTCACAGGGCCATGGTAATAATCCTTGTTCCTGCAGAGGGATGGAGTAAACCCACTTTATTCCAGGTTTTTTCTAGTTTGCTGCTAAAACCTGCACATGATTACATAAGGACTTTTTATAGCTGGACTTGTTCTGTCAAATTAGGTCTTTTAGCACCCTGCCCTGCTGGAATTAGACTTATTTCCTTCTTCTGAATACAGATAATCAGGGTTTCACTATGGGTTTAAAAGAAACTCCCAGTCTAAAAAACTGGAGGAAAGAGAGAACGTGAGAAGAAATGGAGCACAAGCAATACAGGGAGAGAATGGGATACAGTCAGATACAGATAGAGTGAGAGGACTGGAGAACGTGAGAAAAAGAGACAGAGAGAAAGAGATGCTTTTCTCAATAGATCTGAACATAGGAAGAAATTCTCACCTTCTCTATAATCAGCATGAGATGATCCCTCTGAGAGATTACAGATGGTAAGCACCGCAATTCCTTCCACTTTGAATTCTGTCCTTGCTCTTGAGAGAGAAAGAAAATGTGCACACTCAAGGGCTCTCTATATTTTTGTGATGCTCAAGACAATAACAAAAATAAAATCATTCATTTAAAACAGTGCAATAAATTTATTTTGACTTTTCATGTTGTGTTTGGTGTCTGAGAGACATAATTTTAATATCTTAAAAAAACGACCTACCTACCACGGAACATTATTTTGTGTAATGCAATGTTTACACGGTTTAAGGTTAAAAAACAAACATTATTTTCCACATACCGTACATTATTCTTGCTCCACTATGCCCCGTCTTTCTAAAAAGCGTAGATTTTTACAAAGCTCATCGTGCTGTGCTCTGATTTGGCCAGATATCTAGTGCGTTGTGATTGGCTGAATTCCATATGACGGAAATGTTATGCCCCTTACCAGGATCAGGAAAATTTTCTCCATTAAATGCACTGCACGCACTCGAATATTTGGGTTGAACTTTTCTGGAACAGTATTGTAAATAAAACTTCACCACTGATTTCTAGTTGTGTCCTCTTTTGGAAGGCCAAACAAAGTAGTTTTGCTTTCACAATGAAACACACAGCTTCTCCACGAAATGCCGGCGGCATACTACAGTTGCATCTCAGTAAATTAGAATGTTGTGGAAAAGTTCATTTATTTCAGTAATTCAGCTCAAATTGTGAAACTTCTGTATTAAATAAATTAAATGCACACAGACTGTTCTTTTATTTGTGATGATTTTTGCTCACATTTAACAAAAACCCACCATTTCACAGTCTCAACAAATTAGAATATGGCAATCAGCTAATCAACTCAAAACACCTGCAAATGTTTGTGGCTTGCCCTCCTTATGAAGTGTGCAATGATTGCCTTCTGGACAACTGTCAGATCAGCAGTATTTGCCATAATTGTGTAGCCTAGTGAATCAAACTGAGAGACCATTTTGAAGGCTTAGGAAACCTTCATTGCCAACCGAGAGAACCGCAGCCTTATGAGGATTGTCAAGCAAAATCAATTCAAGAATTTGAGTGAACTTCACAAGGAACTGACTGAGGCTGGGGTCAAGGCATCAAGAGCCACCACACAGTCGTGTCAAGGAATTTGCTGAACCACGGACAATGTCAGAGTCTTCTTACCTGGGCTAAGGAGAAGAAGAACTGGACTGTTGCCCAGTGATCCAAAGTCCTCTTTTCGGATGAGAGCAAGTTTTGTATTTCATTTGGAAACCAAGGACCTAGAGTCTGGAGAAAGGGCGGAAAAGTTATAGCCCAAGTTGCTTGAAGTAGTTGAAAGTTTCCACAGTCTGTGATTATTTGGGGTGCAATGTCATCTGCTGGTGTTTTTTGAAAACCAAAGTCACTTCACCCGTATACCAAGAAATTTAGAAACACTTCGTGCTTCCTTCTACTGACCAGATTTTTGAAGATGCTGATTTCATTTTCCAGCAGGACTTGGCACCTGCCCACACTGCCAAAAGCACCAAAGTTTGGTTAATTGACCATGGTGTTGGTGTGCTTGACAGGCCAGCAAACTCACCAGACCTGAACCCCATAGAGAATCTATGGGCTATTCTCAAGAGAAAAATTAGACACAAGAGACCAAAAAATGCAGATGAGCTGAAGGCCACTGTCAAAGAAACCTGGACTTCCATTCCACCTCAGCAGTGCCACAAACTGATCACCTCCATGCCACCCCAAATTGAGGCAGTAAAGAATTAAAGCAAAAGGAGCCCCTACCAAATATTGAGTACATGTACAGTAAATGAACATACTTTCCAGAAGGACAACAATTCACCAACAAAGTTTTTTAAATGTGAGCCAAAATCATTACAATTAAAAGACTACTTAAACTATTTAAAGACTTTACACTTCAAATTAATATTTTAAAGTGCGTGAATAAATCTAACCACCCCTATAGATTTATGTTTCACTTTTCATAATCCGTGACCGACAGAGGAGCATCTTTGCGGCAGGGATTTAAAACTTCACCTGACTCAAACTGACACAGGCAGAGACTGGGTTTTTTTCAAACAAGAGATTTCAAAACATTTCAGCTGGTGTATATATATATCGTGGATATATTATTTTTGTAGTACTACGGTAATATCTGGCACAGCTCGAGCAGGTCAAACTACAATGCAAAATATTAATAACTATGACTGGGACTGTTATATATATACTATTATAAAGATAAGACCATTATACTAAAATGCTATGAATTTTTAGAGTTGAGCTAAAAAGAGTTTTGCAGTTTTTTGTGAAGAATGCAACCACAAAAGGAGTTCGCTTTCAGATCTCCTCAGATATGTTCATGTCCATTTGGGCCCTTTTTGCAAATAGCCTCCAAGTCTTAATATTAACGTTATGTTGTATAAAAAACAAAGCATATTCTATAAGAAATTATGAGTTGAATCCCATTGATTAAAAACTTACTATCAAATGCGTCACTCTACTGGTCATCTTCAGTGTGCGCAGCTCAAAACAGAAATGCAGAACATTCACTGCTAACATTTTAGGCTAACGTTATAATGAGAACACTATAAAAAAAATGTAAATTGTTATGGTTACGTCGACGTTAAGTGTTAGCTATCTATTCAACAAAACATAAAACATTATTTTCCCCGTTTATATCTGCAAGGTGTTCATTACACATTTTCCGTGTGTTAACATCAATGATTATGTTAGTCGAATGTCTGACTTGACTCTTGATAAATGTATTTTGCCCATTCACTAGTTCACGCTTACATATAATTAGCTGAGGTATGGTATGCGTATTTGGCGTGCTGTCCGGGGAAGGGCTCCGAGCTCGGGAATTGCCCGAACCTAGAGTACCCCCCTTCCCCGTATATTGTAAAGTGAACTTGAAGTGAGGAGATGGGGTGGAGGAGGGATGCTGATAAACCGTCAATGGATAGAGGTAAGTCAGCGATATTTATACTGTGGGATTGATTACTTGATTGTGGTCCACCTGTGATGATTAGGCTAAGTATCTGACGCGCTCCTCTCGAATCTTCATTGATAATTACATAACATATGATTAGACTGTCAGTCAAATATCGACAAGATTAGAAAATTCCAATTCGACTATGAAAATGCTTAGTCAGGGACAACCCTAATTGTATGTGCAAGTATATAATAATAGTCTACACTCCAAATTTGCGCATAATATACCTGGACATACAAAACTGTCCTAGTATGTGTCTTAGATAAATAAGTGTATGAGTGCATCAATAGTGTTGTGTGTTCCACAGTTATTGTCAAGTGTTCATGAAATGGATTGCCTGAGGGAAGAAAATATTCCTGTGTCTAAATGTGTTCTAGTGCTCAGAGCTCTATAGTGTCGACCAGATGGTAACAGTTCAAAGTGGGAGTGTTCTGGATGTGAGGGGTCCAAAGTGATTTCCTAGGCCTTTTGCTCACTATGGATGAGTACAGTTCTTTAAGAGATGAGAGGGTTGTACCAATGATTCGCTCAGCTGTAGTCTTCTGAGGTCAGATTTGGTAGCTGAGCTAAACCAGACAGTTATAGAAGTGCAGAGAACGGATTCAATGATGGTTGAGTAGAACTGTTTCAGCAGCTCCTGTGGCAGGTTGAATTTCCTCAGCTGGCAAAGGAAGTATAACCTCTACTGGGCCTTTTTCACAATGGAGTCAATGTGAGCTGTCCCACTTTAGGTCCTGAGAGATGGTGGTGCCCAGGAACCTGAATGACACCACTGCAGTCACAGTGCTGTCCATGATGGTGAGTGGGAGGAGAGCATGGGGTTTTCTCCTGAAGTCACTATCATTTCCACTTTTTTTAAGCTTGTTGAGCTCCAAGCTGTTGAGACTGCACAAGACAGCCAGCTCTTTAACCTGCTGTCTGTAAGCAGACTCGTCACCATCCTGAATGAGGCCGATGAGTGCTGTGTCATCTGCAAACTTTAGGAGCTTGACAGAGGGGTCTTTAGAGGTCCAGTTGTTGGTGTACAAGGAGAAGAGCAGTGGGGAGAGAACACAGCCCTGAGGAGCTCCAGTGCTGATTATACGGGTACTGGATGTGTATTTTTCCACCTTCACTAGCTGCTGCCTGTCTGTCAGGAAGCTGTTGATCCACTGACAGATGGAGGTGGGCATGGAGAGCTGAATTATTTTGGGCAGGAGGAGGTTTGGGATGATAGTGTTAAAGGCCGAGCTGAAGTCCACAAACAAGATCCTCACATAAGTCCCTGGACTGTCTAGAAGATGTTACAGAACATAATGCAGTTTGATTCTGTTTATTTCTACACATGCTTATATGTTTTAACATTTAAAATGTATTTATAATGAACATGAATTAACAAAAAACAATAGTATAATTTAAACTAACATTTACCAAGATCAATTTAAGATTTTTTTTTAATTGTTAGTAAATGACCTCTAATGCATTAACTAATGTTAACAGATTTGAACCTTATTGTAAAGCATTAACCATTTATCTCACAAGATATCACACTGAATATGACTTTTTGAAATGAAAAAAATGCAGTTTAACTGTTAACATTTTTAGAAGCAGCTATAGTGATGGCTCAATTGGTAGAGCCAGGTTGGGGGTTCGATTCCCCGGGAACACATGATAGGTAAAAATTGATAGCCTGAATGCACTGTAAGTCGCATTGGATAAAAGCGTCTGCTAAATGCATTAATTTAATTTAATTTAATTTAACTCAGATGTCAGGTTAAAATGTCATCAGTGAACTCACTATTATAAAGACAATTTCCAAGTAAAAACAACAAAGAGAGGAAAAGTAGGCACCAGATACAGTGATCCATTAGTTCTTATACACGAATCATCTATCTTTGTGTTTGTAGTTAGTGGCATGTCCAATGAGCACTAAACAAACCTCACAGAGTAGCCCAAGGTCTATCGTCAGATCCTCTGTGGATTTGATTGAGTGTGTTGAAAAGCTAGGCTAGCAATATGAAGCCATCGATTTCCTGCCATATTAAAAAGGATTAAGGTAGCCATAAATGCAACTGGAAGAAGACCTAATGGGCCATACTTGTGTGCTAAACTTTAATGTCTGTTATTTTTTCCCTTTATTCGAAACCTTTAATCAAATTTCGTTTTCAATGATGGATGGCTGTCAACAGAGGCTGATATATCTTATAGATCTCAAATGTCTGGATTCTTTCTATCAATATGAGAAGGCGCTCACAGAAGCAGGCAGATGGAACTAGAGCGAAACATTTGTCTTTTCACGTCCTCAGGCAATGGATCACCAAGGTCAAGTATCCTTCATTCCAACAACCAACTGGCCCCTGCCGACTTCTGCAATGGAAGTCATAGTTAAATGTGGCATCCTACACTAATGATACTCTTTAAACAGAGCCATTTGACTGTCCCACATATTTAATGCACCAATAATATCATTCAGAAGATTCATGCTGTGAAATGTACCACATAAAGCAGCATGTTGCTCTAAAGCAAGGAGGATTTTCAGTGTGCCGTGACACACAGGAAGTGTAGTCACCAGCCTTGACGCCGGAACGTCTAATGCTCTGTGAGAATTCTCAGAGAGTTTAAAAGGACTTTTGATCGCTACAGGGATGATTCTGGCCTGCTTTCCCCCCTCGCAGTGACATTCACAGACAGACTAAAATTCTCCCAACATGACTCTACTGAACATGAATGTCCCTGACTTTTCCAGCAACGGGCTTCCAAGAGACAAAAATCACGCATCCTCTCTCTGGCGTACAGCAACCAGGAGCCCAGCATAACAGAGTTTATTACACCAAACCAAGAGGGGTGAAGATACAGTAAATCCATTCAACTGGGAGGAAATAGTAGGTAAGAAAGTGAGCAAGAGAGAAAGAGTTGTAGACAGACACACACACACACAAAGCAGGAAAATGAGGAAGAGAGGCTGCTGCCAGACCCCAAGCACTCCCTGAAGGTATGCTGTATATTTCATACTGTTATGAGACAGTCTGAATGGTATTGTTTAATTCAATACCAATGGTATTGTTTAATTTAATTCCTGTCAGCTCTCTTACACAACAACCACACACACAGAAACCACCCAGTAACATACTCAGGCCACAAATAGAAGCAATAAATTGAAATACACAGCTATGCACATACACACAAACACTAATACACAACCTTATATACTCACATAAAAACATACATGTATAGAAACCCATCTGGGATATAAAGGTATATATTCAAATATGGAAAACATGGGTATTGATATACATCCTGATTAAATGCTGATTCATTTAACACTTAATCATATTTCAGTTATTGATGTCTATTAAACTCTCTCAATTATTGCTGTAAATGATACAGGTGATCCTCAAACTTGGTACATTATGAATATATTATAAAAATATAATAACACCCAGACTCAATAAGTAAAGCTTAAATTGCATTTAAAAATAATGTACTATATATTATACTATAAATGTGTATATAGATAGATAGATAGATAGATAGATAGATAGATAGATAGATAGATAGATAGATAGATATACATACATTATTATATTAATAATGTATGTATATCACTGTTAACAGTGATAAGTGAAAACAGTGTTAACATTTTGATTCAGTTAATTCAGTAAAGGATTTCTCTGACTGAAAGTGACAAATGGTAATTCCTGAGACTGTCTTTCTAAATGTATCCTCACAAAAGGCTGGCTGGAATGAGTATTTGTTCATGAATTGAACTGCAAAGTTACATTAATTAAAAATAATCAGTTCATACAAGTAATTTGTTCACAGAGGTGAATATGGGTATTGATGTAGATATAATTCAAATTGAGCTCACGATTAATTGAAAAAAAAAAAAACATAAAAAATATTCCAGTCCGTACAAAGAACCACACACAGGCATACACAGCATGACACACACACCCTACCACTGCGGCCACACACATCTCCACACTGACTCACACAACATCAACTCAATCCCACACAGCACATCTCTTAATCCTCACTGCCACAGAGATTAAGCAGCACAGACGGAGAGCTAATGCCGCTAACACCTGAGGATTCACCTGAGTATGCCTTCTGCAGGTTCACAATCATGAACAAGAACTCCAGACCCCATGCAACAATATCCACCCTGATCACTTCATATCAGAGGTAAATACAATACTCTGTACATGGACACTTTATATCTTCCAGGACATACACAGTAACACCCCGGGAAGACAAACGAACAGGCAACCAGCTGACTTTACAGTTTATAATACCACAACATAAAGAGGTGAAAGTGTGTATGTGTGTGTGGGCACATGAGTCCACATTCTTTCAAGCTGGCATCCATCCTATCAGACCATAACAGCTTCCTTCCTAGAGTGCTGGAATTCAGTATTTTCCCCATTTTTATTCACACCATACGGACTAATGCATAATCCCATCAGATATTTCTGGCACCGTCAAATGAAAGTTAATAATCGCCTCTCCATTGGATTAAAAGTCATCTGGACATGTTTGTGCTACTCGCACGTGCTTTACAATTTATGCCGAAATGTTTGCGACAACGAGCCCGGTTTCTGCTGCAAGGGATCCCCAGTGATGTGTCAAAACTGAACGGGAAGTAATTATCATGTTCAGTGAAGTTTCCCATGCATTTGGCATGCAACGTCGAGGGGATACCTGCAGCATTCATTCCATGAAAAATCATATATTCATCCAGGTCCGTGCTCCAAAACAAGAGCTAGACATTAGAAATCTGTAGAGCCTGAATACCATTTGAATTCCTCCTTTAATCTCCCTGCATTATAGTTGCAGCAGTGCTGGAAAATAGCATACATTTTCACCATTTTAAAGAACATATAATAATCTTAATAATGGTACTCGACAATATCCACCCCACCTCCATCTGACAGACATTTTGAATATGTTTTGACTCCTGGGAAAACATATGGTCTTTAGTAAAAACATTAAAGGCCTCTCAGTTCGTGCTGCTTAAGAGCGTATCACTTTCCGCCAGCCCCTGAGGGTCACAAGACTCTTGTGGCCTCCAGCCCTCCTCATGTACGACTCACTATAGAAAACGGACTCGGAGGCAGCGCTATGGCAACAGCACAACCCGGCATTAAGATTCCGGTGGCATTCTGATCGCGAGCACACTAGTTGCAGGTTTCTCGGGGAATCTCCTCCAGGCTGCGCTTCCAAGGTGAGTGTGCACGCTCCTAAGAGTTGGGAGTGAGAGATAGTGGCCAGAGGCTATTAAAATATGGGCAGGAATTTCTGTTATCTGCCTGACGGGAGGCTGTGACAGCAGCTTTGTGTTATTACAGAGATAAAATGCACAGCCGCATTGGAGAGCATGGGGGGAGCTAGAAATGAGAAGGAGGAAGAGAGTAGTGGTGGTAGAGGAGGAGGAAGGGAGGGTGTTGGAAGCTGAGATTTATAGAACTGGGGAAGCTTAAGGTTATTAAATCTGAAGATTACTAGAGTGCTAAATTGTTAGAGGTTTTTTTTTTCTGACGAGAACTTGAGGGATGTGGTCCAGTATTTAGCAAAGGGCTTTAACAGCCAGTTATATAATTCACAATTATTTTCCCTCTTGTCTTTCTCGCTCCCTTCTTTTGTCTTTTTCTTTTTTCATTACTACCACTTATGAAACTGTTCCTCAATTCTCTCTGTTCTGCTGTAGGTCTTTCTGCAGTAACAGACAGCACCTGTAACACATGCGTCAATGATACAGTAATTACAACAGAGATAACAGGTATAAACACACTGGACAGAAAAATCACAACTGTATCTCATGAATAATATCTCAGCTGTATTTACAGATCTCTTTCTCCTAATTGTTACGTAAATCCAAGTGAAATTGATTATTGTGAAGAAAATTCTTCAGTTCTGTCCATTGGTTGTTGATTGGATGGACGTTGAATGACTAAATGTGAGCTTCCAGTCAACTGTAAGAAAGGAGTGTGTTTTAGGCAGAATAAATGATTGGAGAAGTATGACATACGTCACAAGGGACAATATCGAGTTATAAAAGTTTGATTAAGAATAACAAGGTCATTTGAATAGAGTAGAATAGAGAACAAAGTACATTTCCATTTCATGCTGAAGGTAAAGTCTGTATTTTGAAGCAAAAACACAACTTACGGGGAAGTCGTGGCCTAATGGTTAGAGAGTCGGACTCCCAATCGAAAGGTTGTGAGTTCGAGCCTTGGGCCGGCAGGAATTGTGGGTGGGGGAAGTGCATGTACAGTTCTCTCTCCACCTTCAATACCACGACTTAGGTGCCCTTGAGCAAGGCATCGAACCCCCAACTGCTCCCTGGACGCCGCAGCATGAATGGCTGCCCACTGCTCCGGGTGTGTGTTCACAGTGTGTGTGTGTGTTCACTGCTCTGTGTGTGTGCACTTCGGATGGGTTAAATGCAGAGCACAAATTCTGAGTATGGGTCACCATACTTGGCTGAATGTCATGTCACTTTCATTTTCACTTTCACAACTTGAGAGTCCGAAAGAATTCACTAGGCTATGAAGCCTGTTAGAATGCAGTTAAAAGGTTAGTTCAACCAAAAAAAATTTATTACCCCATGAATTACTCACCCTCAAGTCATCCTAGGAAAATTACTTTCTTTTTTCAGACGAATCCAGTCAGAGTTATATCTTTGATCTTTCAAGCTGTTGTTCTGTCTGAAACTTACACACTAGATCTCCTGTTTCTCAGCTTTTTCTTTAGACCCTAGTAATCTCATTTCTCCTCTAGAGCTCAGATGGGGATCTTGACAATGCCACAAACTGCTCAGAGTTGCTAAGATACCAAAGTCATCAAAAGTCAGAGATTTTAATATGAACTCTCATCAAATTCTCTTCTCATTTATTGCTCTACACTCTTGCTGGATGTCAACAGTTTCATCTGTGTCTATCTGATACTTAAGTGAAATATAATTAAGAGCTCCATTAAGTCCCCATAGGGATAAAAGAGCAACCTAGGAGAAATAAACACACTCCCATCTATCATGCTTCAGTTCCAGTCCTAGTGAAGTCACAAATAAAATGTGTCCACGTTCCACTGACACACAATATATACATCCATGCATGTTTTATAAAATAAAGTCCACATTAGACTGAATCAAATCCCAGAACTCCTAAAACTTTTGTCAAACTTTACAATCAATAGCTGATGGCAGTCACAGATACAGATGTAAAGTAAGTGTATTTTGAATTGGTCAGCAAGAATGACTTCTGGGTTTCATGGGGAACTGCATAGAGTTTGAGAAAGAACCAAATTGCCATTTTATTCATTTAGCTGACACTTTTATCCAAAGTGACTTACAATTGCTATATATGTCAGAGGTCTCACGCCTCTGGAGCAACTAGGGGTTAAGTGTCTTGCTCAGGGACACATTGGTGTCTCACAGTGGATTCAAACCCGGGTCTCTCACACCAAAGGCATGTGTCTTACCCACTGCGCCAACACCACCCCATCACCCCAGTTTGAGTTGATGAAAAGCTAGTAATTAAACCATACAAATGTACAAAACACTTTTTATTTATTTACTTGTATGTCAAATGACTATTAACCAACATCAGCAAACTGTGAACAACCCAATATGTTAATAAATTAACTAATAACTTAAAATCCTTTCAAGTAAATCTTTTCCGTCGAAGGGGTTTGGCTGACAAAAAAGTTTGCCAAACCCTGCACTAAACAGTGTAAGATATTAAATGATTTGTGTAGAACCTAATCAATTTTCATAAGATAAGCCTCTGGCATTTAAGCCTAACAACCCAAACCATCTCCGCTACTGTATAAAACAAAAAGATGACCATGATTCACATAAATGCATTCAAGAAAAGCTCAACAGAATGCAGCAGGTTTTAATCTGTCAGTCATCCAGTCAAGGTCTTCGGAAATAGAGATACAGAATCTAAAATGACACTTCAGATACAAACAAACCCATCAGGAGGTTTTTGAGGTGGGGAATGGTGAGCAGGATCAGGTGCTTTCCTGACTGTTTACGAAGTCCCTGTTCTGTCCTCATTCACAGGCTCAAGCTCGACATGGTGAATAGACGGATCCCCCACTGTGATCTAAGGAAAGGAATGTTCCTTTAAGCAAGACTTTTTATGCATAAGTTTGTGTGTGTGTGTTTGTGTGTGTGTGGACACAAGGATTCAGATGGCGTTTGTTTACACGTAAAAACCTCTCTCAGGCTGTCGTCTCGAGATCCACTTGTTAATTTCTGGTGCCTTGCTGAAGAGAAAACTCATTAACCTCAGAGCCACACAGCCATGTGGTGAAATGTGCATGTTTAATGTGCCTTAAAAGAGCTTTTTAAAGACGTAAACAGGCTAATTGGCAGGACTGTAGGCAACACGGCACATCACACACACCAGTTCACTCCTAAAGAGCTATTCGTGTTCACACTTCATTGGTACTCTGCCCTGAACACATATATGTGCAACCCATACATGCACGCTTCTGAGGGCTTGTTCTTAATATATGCTAATAATTATTATGATAACTATAGACTAACTATCACTAACCCTAAAATAAACAACAAAAAATGAGGCTGTGCCGATATATATGCATCTCCACTATATGATGAAAATTAGGCAT
Source organism: Carassius auratus (assembly GCF_003368295.1). Classification (NCBI taxonomy): domain Eukaryota; kingdom Metazoa; phylum Chordata; class Actinopteri; order Cypriniformes; family Cyprinidae; genus Carassius; species Carassius auratus. The sequence continues at coordinate 41,740 of NW_020523356.1, forward strand.
TTAGGTGGACCTAATGGAGCAAAAGGTTGTATAGTTTAATTACACATTAATTAATGTTACAGGTGTTTCTAGTCATAGCTGTTACTTTACTATATCATATCCTGACCCTAGATTTTTCTTTTCTGCCAAAAATCATTAGGATATTGAGTAAAGATATTATTTAAATTTCCTTCTGTAAATATACCAAAACTTCCTTTTTGATTAGTTAAGAACTTCAAAGGTGATTTTCTCAGTATTTAGATTTTTTTGCACCCTCAGATTCCAGATTTTCAAATAGTTGTATCTCTGCCAAATATTGTCCGATCATAATAAACTCCCTTAACTGAATGTAGTGTGAATAAGTAGTAGTAGCCCTTTAAGTATCTAGGACCTTAACTATTTGAGTCATAAACAGGCACTTATTAAAAATATTCAAAATCTCCAAATCATCTGATTCCCTAAAGGCTGGTAATAGCCTTTTTTACTCCCTTTGTCTTCCATTCCGTAAGGGTGGAAGTCAGGCGCAGCTGTTCCTGGTTGAGGCACTGGAGGCAAAATCTCTCTAACGTACTTAGAATCTGGCACATAGACCTTCCTCACACACAGGAGGTCCTGAAGGGGCAGGGAGCACACACTACAAATATGACAGAGGGGGGGAGAGAGAATCCACCGGAGCATAAACCCCCTGGAGACTGACATGTATCTGTGATGAGGGTGTGTGTGTGTCAGTGGGGAATGTATTGCAGAGAGGAAAGAACATGTGGCAGATTTAAGAGCACTTGTGTGCAGCACGAAGGTGTTTTCTGCCAAGTCGGGAAAAAAATTTGGTCAAAACACGGGCTGATTGCCATGGTTATAATTACACTAATGGCTTCATTATGGGCATTAATTCAGCCCTCATCAGTCTTTTGCCAGTGATTAGTTCAAAGTGGAGGAGGGGTGAAACATACAGTACTCGAAAGAAAATGATTTTCCTAAACAGGCAGAATTTACTGGATCAAGATGTCCTCCCACAATCCCTCATGGTTTTGTAACACGCAGAGAGTGCGGCCAATATCATCAGATGGAGTTTGTCAGATGAAAACTGATATAATCCTGATTCACTGTTATGACACCAACTGAAGGTGTAACTAAAACAAATACAATTTTTATGTTACCATTTAATCCAATATAAAAAATAAAATAAAAAACGTATGTTTCTATGAATTTCCAAAAAGGAAAAAAATATCGAATGATTGATAACGGTAGTCAAAAGGGAGAATGAGGTCAAATTTGCTGTCACTCCCTCAGCTGTTGTATATTTGAATTTAAATGCCAAGGTTAGATTAGATTAGATTAAGCTTTGTTGCCAGTGCAGATGTAAGGTACAAGGCAACTAAATGCACTTAGCATTTAAACAGAAGTGCAACAAGCAGTAAGTGCAGGACATACAGTGTCTACAATATATTAAAAATGCACAATAAATATATAGATAAGGCAGTACTACGGACATAATTTACAGATTTTTAAATACTATCAGCATTGAAATACAGATAGGTGTACTATGAACATACTATACAGATGGATTATGTATTAAGTGTATGTACACTATAAGCAGAAACTATGAACATACTGTGAACTATGAACATCATCTACATTAGTTCAATGGACATTAAAAAAGTGCATTGAAAAATATTCCAGTATGCAAATGGATCATTCAGTATTCAGACAGTAGTACAAGTAATAACAAGTTTGCTTTTTTTTTTTTTTTTACCAGATATAGTGATGAGGAGGGGTGAGGAGTGTGTAGTGAGGGTGGAATGGGGTCAAAGGGCAGAATTCAGTAAGGAGACAACTGTATCCCCACATAATGAACATTAAAACCCAGCAAATGGTCCTAATTTTTCACTTTTTGCGCAAAAAATGCATAATATAAAACTTTCAACATTTACTCTCCCTATGCTAGGTTAACACCAGTGAAAATTATTCATGTGGTCCTAATGCGAATGGATTAAGTAAACGTCTATTTTACAAATTTTAATGGATTGCGCTCAGTGAATGAATTCTCCGTGAATTGTGTTGTATTAGCTCATTTTAATTACATAAATTAAGCAAGCAGTAAAATCATTTTTGACTGTGTGTTCTAATGACGGCATGATATCCATGTGCTAACCGAGTTTCCTTCCAGCATTACTGCTTCCCGATTATTATAGGAAGAGAACATGTGACGAGCCTAAGGGCCCCCAGTGTGTTTTCAATTGTCTGTGGTCTTTCTCATGAAATGTAAGATATAAAAAGAGAAAACACACACACACACATAAAGTGGTGTTTTGAAGCGTGGCCATCACAGCACCACTCGTCAAATGAAGCAGTGTCTCACAGGCGCTTTTGTCTGGTCATTTCTTCTTCTTAGAATCCTCTACATTAAAGCTGTGGAGGGAAACAGCCGAATGTATCTGTTCAGAAACAAACACAGAGACAGAACATCAAAGCGTGTGGACCGCAGTCAGAGTGGACAGTGAGTGACCTGTTCAGGCGCTGAGTGCAGAACAAGATTACATGAAAGACCACAGGAAATCTAAATTAAAGTTGTATGGCTTTTAGTCTATGTGTGTTAGCTTTGATGCCATCTATATGCTAGACTTTTGACAAAATTTGCTTTGCACTGATATTTAAAAATAAAATAAAATTGTAATAAAATTCAAAAACAAAATAAAATAAGAAAGTCGTGTACAGTAGATGTACATGTAGAAAACAGCACAACAGCACCGTAAATAGTCAGTTCATAACAGAGAAATATGTTCTCTAATATGCACTGTTTAGTTGTCAGCAGATGCTGGTACTCTTGAACACAGTGTGCAAAAGTCTTAGGCCAGTAGTACTTTCACCAACAAAAAATACTGTAGTTTTATGTCAGTTATTTTTATGTTTTGCTGTAGTGTGTCAGTAAGAAATATCAGTTTACATTTCCAAACATTATCTTTGCCATTAATTATAATAATCCAGTGAGATTTTTGTTTGCACAAGGAGTCTGACTACAGCCAGTGCTCTGATCTCATCATCATCCAGTCTGTCTGGAAAGGGCATTGATCATCACCAAACTGTTCTTGGATGGTTGAGAGAAGTTACTCTGGATGTTTCTGTACCATTCTTTGTTCATGGCTTTGTTCTTATGCAAAATTGTGAGTGAGCCCACTCCCTTGGTTGAGATGCAACTTGTCCTTTCCTTCTCCGGACAAGCTTTATTCTGGATGCCCCAAACAATCAGAAAGAGGATTCATCAGAGAAAATGGCTTTACCCCAGTCCTCAGCATTTCATTCTGTCATAAGTGGGTTCATTGTTACCCTTCTTGACACCATCTGGGCATCTTACAAAAGTTTTTGCATTTTAAAGCTTCCAGTCTGTTATTTCAACTCAATCAGCATGACAGAGTGAAGTCTAGCCTTGTTTTCATCAACAATCTCACCTTTGTTAATGAGAGAATCACTGACATGATGTCAGCTGGCCCTTTTGTGGCAAGGCTGAAATGCAGTGGAATTCATCTGATCACACTTCATAAAATTCTGGAGTGTTCGCAAATTGCCATCACAAAAACTGAGACAGCAGACTTTGTGAAAATTAATATTTGTGACATTCTACAAAACTTTTGGCCATGACTGTATACAATTTATTTATAAATTACATTAAGTGTATCGTTCATCTAAAAGTTATCCACAGAAACCATGTCAACAATGTCAACTCATAAAAACTGACCACTCTTCATCTTCATCATATTTCATCATATGCTGTTGATTCATCTTTACCGAACATGAAGAGCTCCATCTAAAGGTCTGAAGACCTACTACGAGGTATCACTACTGTTCTTTTTCAAAGCCCAACCTTTCATACACACACACGTTCTCTTAAACTCAACTCCTCCTCAACCTACTCCCTCTCCTCACACACTCTCCTTCAAATCGCGATCCATCATTGTCCTCTAAATCAATAATCAATCTGCAGTCTTCTCTTCTCACCCCATCTGTCTCCATTGGCCAGAGCGTTGCTCTCTGCCTGTATAGATCATCATTTGGGACCCTGTAATTGCTGGTCAGAGGGAGGGACGCCATTAAAGACAGAATGGCCACTGGCTCTTTCTTTTCCCCGCTCTTTGACCCAGTTCAGGCACTTCTTGGCTTCTCTCACACCACTTTCCCCCACTCTCTCACTGGCCAGAAAACTCTAACAAAGCTAAAGATGTCAGCGAAGGTACTAAATTAAGATCTGTACTTTGAAGGTGAATTGAAACAATTGGATCTTTTAATTATATTTTATAGTTGTATATTTTTACATATATTTATTTTATATTAACGCTTTGCTATTTTAGAATTTATTGGAAGTGATAATCAGGATTGTTGTCATGTTAATCAAAAAAAACTATTAAGACACATGAAATGTCCAAACCAGGCTCAATGGAAAAACTATTTCTGCAAAAATGACTTATGTTTTACAGGACTTGTACATCTTAAGTCCAAAATGTAGTTAATTGTTAAATGTAATAATTTTCTTCCAAATACGATAATTTTGAACTTTAGCTATTTCATTTTGTTTATTTTTCATTACAATTTATTCACTTGAAATAAATTATAATATATAATTATAGGATTAAAATGAATTGTAGTTGCTCAATATAGATCTTTTTTTTCATGTTTTTGTAATGTCTGGGAAGCCAGAATGTGCATGCATCAACAGAAAGATTTATTAGCTGAACACTGTTTTTTCATTAATAGCAAGACATATTACAGATGATATTACGGATGCTTTGTCAGATTTAAGTTGAAGCCCGTGCCGAACCGTGTGTGGTGAACCGAACGGTTTGGTTTTTTTATTTCAGCGAACCGTGCCATCCCTTTTTACCTCAATAATCAATCAATTACAGGCCTAAAACAATCATGCCCGAGCAGACGGATATTAGTACATCTCATCACACCGGCACCCGCGTCTAAATCAGTTGTATGGTCTGGTTTTCAGTCTAAAACAGTTGTGTCAAGTATAAATGTCTCGTCTGTTTCGGGAGGTGCGCGCGCAGTCAGCGGAGGCTCGCACCTCCCAACTCGCACCGGAGGCTCGCACCTTTTTTTCTCAGATTTTGAAAAATCTTCGCGATCGACTTAAAATGCTTCCAAGATCGACTTGTCGACCGCGATCGACGGGTTGGTGACTCCAGATATAGAGACCAATTTTTTTTGAGCAAGCATTGATTATGCGTGACACAGTCTCAATTTGTGGGAGGCATGTATTGGGCTGAAAACGCTGTGCGCGCACGCGCTACGGGGGACGGGTGGTCACCCTACCTGGCACACCCGTCTAGAGTGTGTCCACCTTTGTGTGTGGGTCCATGTAAATGCTGAATCGACAGGTAAAAAAAAGCCTCAAGTCCAAATATTCATTTATCACCAATTAACTGTTTGACAAACACTTCCTGCTTCGATGTCCAGATCTGAATTTAAAAAAATCTCAAACATGCTACGAAGTCCCGATCTGAATCAACCGAGTCGCGAACAGGCTCCGAAGTGCCGATCTGAATCAACCGAGTCGCGAACAGGCTCCGAAGTGCCGATCTGAATCAACCGAGTCGCGAACAGGCTCCGAAGTGCCGATCTGAATCAACCGAGTCGCGAACATGCTCCGAAGTCCCGATCTGAATCAACCGAGTCGCGAACAGGCTCCGAAGTGCCGATCTGAATCAACCGAGTCGCGACATGCTCCGAAGTGCCGATCTGAATCAACCGAGTCGCGAACATGCTCCGAAGTCCCGATCTGAATCAACCGAGTCGCGAACAGGCTCCGAAGTGCCGATCTGAATCAACCGAGTCGCGAACAGGCTCCGAAGTGCCGATCTGAATCAACCGAGTCGCGAACAGGCTCCGAAGAGCCGATCTGAATCAACCGAGTCACGAACAGGCTCCGAAGTGCCGATCTGAATCAACCGAGTCACGAACAGGCTCCGAAGTGCCGATCTGAATCAACCGAGTCGCGAAAAAAAAAATATTCTAAGTAAATAACAATAGCCCAAGTTTAGTAAAGAAAAATTATTTATACTATAAAAAATAATTCTGCATCTATTTTTAGCTGCCACAGTGGGTGGCACAGGCACACCCTGGCACACCCGTGGCTATGCCACTGGTAACATAGTATTTTGCAGGGTATCATGTATCAAATAAGTCTTTATGAATCGATAATATGCCCCATAATCATAATTTGTGTGAAGAGCAATAAAAGCTGTTTTTGTTTTACTGCCTCATGTGTTCACTTATGCTGGAAACTGCAGTAAATTGTACTGTATTTACATATATAGGCACATTTTTTCCGATAAGCCTAGGTTGGATATTCCACTCTGATCTCTGATTATCCTGTCAGTAGGATAACACCCATCTATCAAGTTCACAACCAGGCCTGAATGGGTTAAACTTGTAAAAACAGATGGGCTAATTAAAGAGAAAACAACTAACCCAGTAAGACATCACAACTTTTGGTTATATCCAAATCATAATGAACTTAAAATTAATTGTGAAATTTAATTTGGTAAAATTAAACCTGGAGTGGTTTTACTTCTAGCCATGGTTGATAATATTTACTAATTAGTGCAAACAACATCCGCTATTAGATTCACAATGAGAGTCAGTCTAAAGGTTGATTCATTCGACTGATTTAAATATGTTTATATATTTAGGGAAAAAATAGGGGCTGCCGTGTCATGCATCAGATTTGACTATGACCAAAGCAGTATATGAATAGATTTACCATCCTAATCAAGGGCAAATTCAAAGAAAGACACAACCAGGTAACATATTTTCCACTTTTTTTCTTCTTCTCCATGCAGCACTAGCTATACTCCCCTAGTTCATTTTGTACTATGTCGTGCCTATACCCTCTGCACCATCCCAGTAACCTTTCAGTTCATATCTACCTAATTCTAGCCTACATTTCCCATCTCCATCTGTGCTCCCAAGCAACTGGGATTTGCTTTTTCTGGCTTAATTAATGCAGCGGATAGGCGTAAATTTCTGACATCCGTCACACATTAGCTACTAAATTGTTGCAGTGTCACACCATGCCCGAACATAACATCAAATAACAGGTTATAACATCAAGTCTTTCGCAGCTGCTCACATCCAGCTATGAGTCGATCAGAAGCATTTGACTACCTGTCAAAGAGCAGCAGCTAAAGAGGCATGTCTTTAAACAAAAGTACCGAATGCTGAGTTGTTTGTACTGCAGGCTATTATGGATTCACAGCATTTACCCTTAGAGATGTGTGTATTTTTCCTCCGTTTTTCTCTCCACCATCAGGGGAACCAGAATCAGTACGCAACTCGGCGGGTTAGCGGAGCATTCAGCTGCGTCCACTGCTTCAACAGAGTGATATGCTGTTAATTAATTTACACTGAGTCCCAGCACTAAGCTAACCATTGTTTGTGCCTGCTGCGATTCCCCATTCCATACACAAGGGCGTTCGTTCAAGTATGTACCACGTGCAGGGCACGATTATACAGTCGACAACACGGGTCACTGCGGGCCAAAGAGGAGCTGGGGAGCGTTCGAAATCAGTGAGTGTCTTAAACGGGCTTTATAACTAATTTACCATAAATAGGATTCATGTTTTCCCCACTGGCTTTGAGCAAACAGACACCAAGGTCTCACGAAGCGTCCACACACAACAGCTGTCCTTTCCAAAACCGTACGGTCGCTAATTTACAGTCGACGAGGAGGAGCGGCACCGGCCTCCGCGATTCCTCCGACGCTAATTGGATGCTTGTAGAAGATCGCCCTGGAGGAAAACAAAGGGCTCTTGAAATATTAATGACCTTAACAACTTTGGAAGAGTGCCCACTCCAAAAGCCCCTGCTGTGCGACTCCTACTAGTTTTTTTGGTTTGTTTTGTTTCGTTTTTGTTGCTTTTTCTTTCTAAACTCTCCCACTCTCTCGATGCTGAAGAAGGCATGTGAGTCACAATGCATTTGTGATAGGCTTCTTACAGAACTGCAGACCAACATATGCCTTGTCAGGGCACAAACTGCCCCCGTCAGTATGTCTGCTATCTGCTATCTAATGGTCAAGAGTGTAACTGACAATGGCTATAAAAGAGGCTGTCTATTCAGGAGAAAACCTGTTAGCAGCTTATCTCTGTCCAAGAAGCTGACACGGCTAACTCAGTTTTGAACTTATATTTTTTGTATAGGAATGTCAAAAGTACCAGTACTTTGACAGCAAGAGAATACTAAAATAAAAAAAGATATACTAGGAAAGGTTTCTAACTGTGCTGCCTTACTGATTAATATTATTCAAACAACAACATAATAATAATAACTTATTACAACAATTATATTATTATTATTATTATTATTAGGAGATGAATTAGAACATGAATTCGATTTTTAATAAAGATTTAGACAATAGACAATAATTAACATTTGCTGTGGTAATGAAAGTGTTATCAACTGCAATTATGAAATTTCACTGGTTCTAGCACTGACTACAATGCTATTTACAGCACACTGCTAAACACAAGAGACAAGTGATGGTATTTCTGGTCAGCTAAATGCTATAATCTCTCTATCTCTTCAATGGATGCCTATAACTTCAAATTATGAATTCAGGCACGTAACCAAATGGTGAAAGCTTCTTTTTTTCCATGGCTTCTTGCTGTTCCTCATCAGTACTTTCTGCTGAAACGTACTGTTTGCAATATGCAATTAATGAGTTGTTCAATGCTTTGAACGAATCCATTTTAAATGTAATTGTCTCTGTTCCCTAGAGGCGTAAGGACAGGCCCAGAGACGGAGCTGTCAGAGAAACAGGGCTGTCTTTAATCTTCATTTGATGACTCTCATACTTGTACGCTGTGCTATAATTTAACATGAGAGAGAATGAAAGTATGTATGATGTAGTAAGTGACAGGAAAATAATAGTGCGTGAGTGTATGCTTGTGTGTGAGAATGATACGGAGAAGGTACAACATTTCAGACAGACCTACTTCTGCCAATCAGACGTCGATTGTCTCTCATCTTAGGTACAGAGACGAAGCGAATGCTTTGAAAGCGTCCGACGCTACAATGGACTGTGACGGGGGAGTGATGTGGAGGGTAATAGAAGAGTTGGCACACTCATACTAATAGTGAGCACTTTGTGTCTCATCTTTTATGTTTAAAACATCAAAGCTGCTCAAAATGATGCATATCAAACTGATCTAACAATCATACACGGCGAGTGAGAAGAATGTCTGCTATGTGTCTGCTAAGTCTGAGAATATTTGAGGGAAGACATAGTGGTGCAACAGGAAGGCAAACCAAGTTCTTTGTCTACATATGAGCAACTATAAAGTTGGTTAAATGGGCATATAGTACAGCAGAGAGACCAGAAGTGGTTCAATTGGCTCCATTAGCAAACAACCATGGGGCCTTCAAGATAAGCGTTCAGGTAAAACTGAGTGGGAGAGGTGAACTGTGTTCCTCCCGTAGAGATCCTGACACTTCAGAACCAAAGAAGATGGATCATCACACCACAAACCATAAAAAAAATCACCCCCCAAAAAAATCACTGACCAATAGTTAATTTCAGCATTTTGTCTTTTTCAACAAATTTGATTTGTTTCGTGCAGTTTTGGTCTTACAAAAAAATTATTTGCTTTACATGTACACATACACAATTCATCTAATTGCACAATTAAGTATACTTAAAATACATAATTAAAAGCAATTTTAAAATGTATTATAATTCAAATTTAAATACACAAAAATATTACATTTAAATATAATCATTTTGTATTTATTTATATTAAATGTACATATATAAATATCATTAAATATATAAAATATATTTCAACATAATAACATTACTTTGTATGCATTTATATTACATTTCCATACATTTCCATATCATTAAGCAAATAATTATTAAATAATACATAAAATAAAAAATCTAAATATTATCATGTTATTTAATTATACATTAAATTGTACATACAAAAATATTATAAATTAAAAATATTTATATTGTACTATTAACATGCTATATATATATATATATATATATATATATATATATATATATATATATATATATATATATATATATATATATATATATATATATATATATATATATATAGTTCATTCAAAATAGATATTAATACAGATTTGAATTTTTTTTTTAATTTTATATACACGGCAGATGGGCGGCAGTGGCTCAGTGGTTCATGTAGGTTGTCTACAAACCGGAAGGTTGGTGGTTCAATCCCCGGCTCCACCTGACCAAGTGTCGAGGTGTCCTTGAGCAAGACACCTAACCCCAGCTGCTCCCGACGAGCTGGATGGCGCCTTGTATGGCTGACACCGCCGTCGGTGTGTGTGAATGGGTGAATGTGAGGCAAATTGTAAAGCGCTTTGGATGGCCATGTGGTCTGTTGAAAGCGCTATATAAATGCAGTCCATTTACCATTTACCATACACATGTATAAACTGTAAATAAATTCCATGTATATATGCACATGTATGACTGCACTTCATTGATATTCAACATTGTGGGCAATGTTGTACAGCTTCTTGACATTTAATCCCACTAGACACAGGACAGCAGGTTGCCTGTGATATGACACTGACCACGTGGGTCATGAACAGGGCCTGAAAGGGCAGATGCCAAGGTCATATGGGGACATAAGCCCTCTGCAGACCTTCCCCTCTTCAGACCTGCATTCAATTACTCTTAAATCAATGTGTCAAATGACGCCCCTAAATCAATATCCCTCAAGGTGTTCCTTCATAAAATGCACAGTTTGCTGACCTCCGGCTGCCTCTGATCTCCAATCCATTCCTGCTGGGTCGGGACAGACCCCTTACCTTGACCCCTGCATAGGTAATGCACCAAAAGCCATCAACCCAGTGCTAAAGTGTGTCACCCTTCCTCCCATCCCGAAAACAAGGAGATTTCACCAATGTTCTCTATTGAGCAGAAAAGTAATTGCCTTTCTTTTGTTTGTTTATGCACTTTCTATTTGTTATTCAGCATGGACAGTAAAGGCAGCTCTTAGAGTGAAAATTAGTTTTATGTAAGGAGTAATAACCTAAATGGATTTCCTCAGTAGCAGGAAGCCCCATGGCTATTTATCTTCTCCCTCCACTAATTATTCATTACAGCTCAGCCAGAGGAAACTCGCAAAAACACAGAGTCAGATAACGGCGGCGAAGCGCTTGCAAAATTACTTTCTGCTTTCGCCTCTTAAAAGATTTTTGCTCTTCAATGCGTTTCATTCCAGCCGAGCTTCTGGAGGAGACGCCCACTGTAAGCAGCTGATACTGTAGCTGGGAAACACTGATTTGTAAATGCACGGACAGCATCCAGGAAGAAAGCAATGAATGTACTGAATGATTTTCAGGTGGAGGTTGAACTTTTGCACTTGGTGAAAAGTGAATCTCTGAACGAGCCTGCGGTGCGTTTAAGCATCTACATGTTCTGTCATCGCTGCCATCCAATGTGTATTAGCGATTCCCAAGGAGAGGACTACTTACTGATGACCTTTTATTTATAATTACCTTTTACCTTTACCTGACTGATGTCACTGGTGAAGTTTGTGTCCAGTCATGCCCTTCAGTTGCTCCACTGTAACACACTCTCTAATCACATCACACAACCCTATCAGCTCACTGCAGGATAGCTGTCACACTGACAACAACACAACAACTGTAAGGTTAACAACTATGAGGTAAAAGCTGAAGAAATAGACGCATCTCACTGAATAAAGAAAAAAAAGAGCAGTCATATGGTCATGTTTCTAATTTCAATTCAACATGTGTTTGGAAGTAAAAGGAAACATGACAATTATTAAAAAAATAATTAGGTGAATTGGCAAAGTTGAATACCATACTTAAAAAATTTTGTTTTTTTAAGTGTAAAAATATTACTGTAAAAACCTGTCAATTTGTTAAATGTACTTTACCTTAGAATAAATACAAATGCAATCAAATTAATTGTAAAATTAAATTGGGGGTCAGTAAAATATTTTGATGTTGTCTATTATGCTCATCAATGCTGCATTTACTTAATCATAAAAATAAGTAAAACAGAAATATTGTAAAATATTGTTTCATTTTTTTTAAAGCTCTTCTATTTGAATATATTTTAAAATATCATTTATTCCTGTGATGGCAAAGCTGAATCATTGATAATTGAAAAAAACAGGCTTTCCGAGTGTTTAAACATTAATATATACAGAAAGACAACAAATACAAGTGATGTTTCTCTAATCGATCCAGATAGATCAGAGGAACACTGCAGCAGGTATCAGAGCAGAACAGCTTGACCTTGTGTTGTGTGCACAGCCGAAGACAGTCACTGTAACCATCTGTGTGGTAAGACTGCCATCTAGTGTAAAAGACCACCTGATACACAACCTAAACCTCTGAACTCCATCTAGATCTCGGTCTTTACGGGGTCTCTCAGCTAACACTGATATCCAGCCCAAATCAGTATCAATGGTCACTGTCAAATCTAACCTAAATTATATGAACTCTTAGCAGCACTGATTTTACCTTCAGTTAAGAGGAATTTTGAAATGGTAAAATGTTACTTTGTGCTTTCTGAGACAGCAAAGCCTGGGGGAATGGATGTAGTGTACTGAATAAACAATACCAGTTACGCCTAATTGATTTGACAAGTGATTAATACACCCTCAGACTACAACAACAAATGGTTGCTGCTCCCTGAGTCTACTTAACCGACAAAGAACCAAGCAAATAATTCTTATGAAGGAAAAGGTTTTACAAAGGATGCTGGTGTAACAGAGCAATAACCCTGCAACACAACCAAAAAAAACCCTCCAGAGACAAACCGCTAACAAACAAAAATGAACACAACCACTCATTACGTATTTACTTTCAGGCTATAATTCAGTAGTTTGCAACAAGTGAATGAGTAATATCCTCTGTCTTCTGAACAGGCCACAGAGGGCAGATCCATTGACCTGAATGCGTTTGATTAGTGCCATTATTCTGGAATTCTGGAATTCTGGAATTCTGGAAGACATAGTGCAGCAACTAAAATCATCAACCTGTTGTCTTGACACACTTCCCACATCTTTTTTCAAAAGTGTGCTTGACTGCTTAAAAGCAGATCTCTTAGAAGTGGTGAATGCCTCACTTCTTTCTGGGACATTTCCAAACTCCCTTAAAACTGCAGTTGTAAAGCCCCTCCTGAAAAAGACCAATCTTGATAACACAATTTTGAGCAATTTTAGACCAATATCTAATCTTCCTTTTATAGGCAAAATTATAGAAAAGGTAGTTTTTAATCAGCTGAACAAATACTTAAACTCAAATGGATACCTGGACAATTTTCAATCTGGTTTCCGACCACATCACAGCACAGAGACAGCACTCATTAAGATAATAAATGATATTCGCTTAAATTGTGACTCTGGCAAAATATCGGTGCTGGTATTGCTAGATCTCAGTGCTGCGTTTGACACTGTCGATCATAACATACTACTAGAGAGACTGGAAAACTGGGTCGGGCTTTCTGGGATGGTACTCAAATGGTTCAGATCATACTTAGAAGGGAGAGGCAATTATGTGAGTCTAGGAGAGCATAAGTCTAAGTGGACGTCCATGACATGCGGAGTCCCACAAGGCCCAATTCTTGCACCACTCTTGTTTAGCCTGTATATGCTTCCACTAAGTCAAATAATGAGAAATAACCAGATTGCCTATCACAGCTATGCTGTTGATACCCAGATTTACCTAGCCTTATCTCCAAATGACTACAGCCCCATTGACTCCCTCTGCCAATGCATTGAAGAAATTAATAATTGGATGTGCCAGAACTTTCTTCAGTTAAACAAGGAAAAAACTGAAGTCATTGCATTTGGAAACAAAGATGAAGTGTTCAAGGTGAATGCATACCTTGACTCTAGGGGTCAAACAACTAAAAATCAAGTCAGGAATCTTGGTGTGATTCTGGAGACAGACCTTAGTTTCAGTAGTCATGTCAAAGCAGTAACTAAATCAGCATACTATCATTTAAAAAACATTGCAAGAATTAGATGTTTTGTTTCCAGTCAAGACTTGGAGAAACTTGTTCATGCCTTTATCACCAGCAGGGTGGACTATTGTAATGGGCTCCTCACTGGCCTTCCCAAAAAGACCATTAGACAGCTGCAGCTCATCCAGAACGCTGCTGCCAGGATTCTGACTAGAACCAGAAAATCTGAGCATATCACACCAGTCCTCAGGTCCTTTCACTGGCTTCCAGTTACATTTAGGATTGATTTTAAAGTACTTTTACTCGTATATAAGTCACTAAATGACCTAGGACCGAAATATATTGCAGATATGTTCACTGAATATAAACCTAACAGAGCACTCAGATCATTAGGATCAAGTCAGTTAGAAATAGCAAGGGTTCACACAAAACAAGGGGAGTCTGCCTTTAGTTTTGCTGCCCGCAGTTGGAATCAGCTTCCAGAAGAGATCAGATGTGCTAAAACACTAGTCACATTTAAATCTAGACTCAAAACACATCTTTTTAGCTGTGCATTTGTTGAATGAGCACTGTGCAATGTCCGAACTGATTGCACTATATTTTCACTGTTTATGTTTTATTATTGTTTTATTATTATTATTTTTATGTAAAATCATTTTCTAACTGTTTTTAAATGTTTTAATCATTTTAAAAGTTTTAAAATTACTTGTTTTATTTTTGTTATTATTTTTTCTTCATGATTATTTTACTTTCTTTTATGTAAAGCACTTTGAATTACCATTGTGTACGAAATGTGCTATATAAATAAACTTGCCTTGCCTTGCCTTACATGCATGCATTTAAGGAATAGCTCAGCCAAGGATGAAAATTTACTCACCCTCGGGCCATCCCAGATGTAGATAAGTTTGTCTCTTCATCAGAATAGATTTGGAGAAATTTATCAATACGTCACTTCCTCACCAATGGATCCTCTGCAGTGAATGGGTGCCGTCAGCATGAGAGACTAAAAAGCTGATTAAAACATCACATTAATACACAATTACCGTATTTTTTGGACTATAAGCCGCACCAGTCCAAATATACGTCATGATGAGGAAAAAAACATATATAAGTCACACTGGACTATAAGTCGCATTTATTTAGAACCAAGAACCAAGAGAAAACATTACCGTCTTCAGCCGCGAGAGGGCGCTCTATGTCTTCAGTGTAGACTACAGGAGCACTCAGTAGCATAGAGCGTCCTCTGGCAGCTGGAGATGGTCATGTTTTCTATTAGTTTATTTCTCTTGGTTCATTTCTCTCGGTTCATGTCAAATTAATTTTGATAAATAAGTCGCACCTGACTATAAGTCGCAGGACCAGCCAAACTATGAATAAAAGTGCAACTTATAGTCTGGAAAATACGGTAATCCAGTCCATCAATTAATTTACTTCACATAAAAGATAATAAAGCACATAATACAATTATACAATAATAATGTAGCCACCAGATTATTTCAAAGTTGTTTTCAGAGCATTGGCAATTTTTATTTTTATTTTTTGTTATTGTTTTTGCCTCATCACATCAGACTCAATGCCTCTTTCTCCTCCAGCAATGTCTACCTTCATGTTATTTCTGGTAACCACACTCAGTCGCAGTTTAAGGCTAAATTTAAAGGAACTGATTCTACCGATTTGAAATCATTTTTCAAACTGGACGAACATAGCTATAACATATTGACATCAAGAGCTGGTTTTAGTTTACTCATGAACAATTACCCCATGCATCCAAAAAAAAAAAAAAACACTCACCTCAGAGACAGTGAAGACAGATATTGGACAGCTAGAGGTCACTATGGAGTCTGGAAAGGCACCAATTCCATTCATAGATAGGCCTAGAACAAATATTATTAAACGTAACAAACTTTAAATAAAAAAAAAATAAAAGAGAGAGAGATTAACACAATTTTAATATTAAATATTTTCCTATTTTTTCTTTGCATTTTTGCCGAAAGCCCCAGTAATTATCTTGTTCTCATAATGTATTTTAGCACTGTTAACTGTTTAACCCTATAAATCCCACTGTATCATATTTGATATCTAAGACCTCTAAATTATCAACATGATCAAAACCTTCAGGCTGTGTTACATGTATCTTCTTGCTGAAGTCTTTACTGATTTTGAAGAAAAAAATGAAGAAAAATATGTATTTCTAAATGAACACTTATTAAACTGAAGCAACTTATTCAGTTTACATGATTATCCATACAAAATATTTTAGTAAAATCATGTTCAAATGTGAGTATCGAATATGATATATCAGGCTTTTGAAAAACGTTTATTTGTTCTTCTCTCAATCATCATTGTATTGCATTGCTTGTTTTGCCCCCCACAACAAAATCTACAGAGCTTTCAACTAAACATTTAAATATCATCTTACTAAGACATACTAATGGGAGATAAAGTGTGACAACTGATATTTATGCATTTTATATAAATAGTCTGTTATACTATTATGAAGTATCTCATTGATTTAAATTACAAGCTTTCAGAATTTTGTCTTACTTTTTGGCTATAAACATATCAGCAACTACACACATGGCATAATTTAACCGAACTAAAGAGATGGGTGTTTTTTCCTTCTCGAGTATGAGTTCTATATTCTCTTATATCACACTATATGAGCCATAGAATGCCAATGTATCAAATATGGTCAAATACTTTTTTCTCTTTAGTTTAAAGGTTAAATAAAAGGTTTTATATAGTTTACATGGCTTTATAGGTTTAATCACATTGTAGTAATACATATAGAAAGCAAATGTTGTATTGTACTACAATGTAGCCATATTGTTAAACTCTTATTGTCTATATTATAAGCATCATTAGCCTGTATTTGTCATTGCTGTTGGTTTCCACATATAAGCAATAAACAAACACAAACAAGACAAAGAAGTAAGATGGAAGAAAAAAGCTGAAAATAATGATATTTAGATTGTGTTATAGAGCTGTCGAAATTCAAATTCATGTCTGACACAGTGGCGTAGCCAAGGGTGTGCCAGGGTGTGCCTGTGCCACCCACAGTGGCAGCTGGCACACTTAAAAATAGATGCAGAATTATTTTTTTATAGTCTCAATAAAAAATGTTTACTAACTTGGGCTATTGTTGTTTACTTAAAATATATATTTTTTTCGCGACTCGGTTGATTCAGATCGGCACTTCGGAGCCTGTTCGCGACTCGGTTGATTCAGATCGGCACTTCGGAGCCTGTTCGCGACTCGGTTGATTCAGATCGCCACTTCGGAGCCTGTTCGCGACTCGGTTGATTCAGATCGGCACTTCGGAGCCTGTTCGCGACTCGGTTGATTCAGATCGGGACTTCGTGGCATGTTCGCGACTCGGTTGATTCAGATCGGCACTTCGGAGCCTGTTCGCGACTCGGTTGATTCAGATCGGGACTTCGGATCCTGTTCGCGACTCGGTTGATTCAGATCGGCACTTCGGAGCCTGTTCGCGACTTGGTTGATTCAGATCGGCACTTCGGAGCATGTTCGCGACTCGGTTGATTCAGATCGGCACTTCGGAGCCTGTTCGCGACTCGGTTGATTCAGATCGGCACTTCGGAGCCTGTTCGCGACTCGGTTGATTCAGATCGGCACTTCGGAGCCTGTTCGCGACTCGGTTGATTCAGATCGGCACTTCGTGTTCACGACTCGGTTGATTCAGATCGGCACTTCGGAGCCTGTTCGCGACTCGGTTGATTCAGATCGGCACTTCGTGTTCACGACTCGGTTGATTCAGATCGGCACTTCGGAGCCTGTTCGCGACTCGTATGATTCAGATCGGGACTTCGTAGCATGTTTGAGATTTTTTTAAATTCAGATCTGGACATCGAAGCAGGAAGTGTTTGTCAAACAGTTAATTGGTGATAAATGAATATTACTTTAGGCTTTTTTTTTACCTGTCGATTCAGCATGTACATGGACCCACACACAAAGGTGGACACACTCTAGACGGGTGTGTCAGGTAGGGTGACCACCCGTCCCACGTAGCGCGTGCGCGCACAGCGTTTGAGCCAAATACATGCCTCCCACAAATTGAGACTGTGTCACGCATAATCAATGCTTGCTCAAACAAGTTGGTCGCTATATCTGGAGTCACCAACCCGTCGATCGCCGTCTCTTTAGTTTAAAGGTTAAATAAAAGGTTTTATATAGTTTACATGGCTTTATAGGTTTAACCACATTGTAGTAATACATATAGAAAACAAATGTTGTATTGTACTACTGGTTTACCATGTAGCCACTTCGGAGCATGTTCGCGACTCGGTTGATTCAGATCGGCACTTCGGAGCCTGTTCGCGACTCGGTTGATTCAGATCGGCACTTCGGAGCCTGTTCGCGACTCGGTTGATTCAGATCGCCACTTCGGAGCCTGTTCGCGACTCGGTTGATTCAGATCGGCACTTCGGAGCCTGTTCGCGACTCGGTTGATTCAGATCGGCACTTCGGAGCCTGTTCGCGACTCGGTTGATTCAGATCGCCACTTCGGAGCCTGTTCGCGACTCGGTTGATTCAGATCGCCACTTCGGAGCCTGTTCGCGACTCGGTTGATTCAGATCGGGACTTCGGAGCATGTTTGAGATTTTTTTAAATTCAGATCTGGACATCGAAGCAGGAAGTGTTTGTCAAACAGTTAATTGGTGATAAATGAATATTACTTGAGGCTTTTTTTTTACCTGTCGATTCAGCATGTACATGGACCCACACACAAAGGTGGACACACTCTAGACGGGTGTGCCAGGTAGGGTGACCACCGGTCCCGCGTAGCGCGTGCGCGCACAGCGTTTGAGCCCAATACACGCCTCCCACAAATTGAGACTGTGTAACGCATAATGGTCGCTATATCTGGAGTCACCAACCCGTCGATCGCGGTCGACAAGTCGATCTTGGAAGCATTTTAAGTCGATCGCGAAGATTTTTCAAAATCTGAGAAAAAAAGGTGCGAGCCTCCGGTGCGAGTTGGGAGGTGCGAGCCTCCGCTGACTGCGCGCGCACCTCCCGAAACAGACGAGACATTTATACTTGACACAACTGTTTTAGACTGAAAATCAGACCATACAACTGATTTAGACGCGGGTGCCGGTATGATGAGATGTACTAATATCCGTCTGCTCGGGCATGATTGTTTTAGGCCTGTAATTGATTGATTATTGAGGTAATAGGGATGGCATGGTTCGCTGAAATAAAAAAAACCAAACCGTTCGCTTCACCACACAAGGTTCGGCACGCGCTTCAACTTAAATCTGACAAAGCATCTGTAATATCATCTGTAATATGTCTTGCTATAAATGGCACGTAAAAAGACTTTTTTTTAGCTGAAAGGTTCAGCTAATAAATGTTTCTGTTGATGCATGCGCATTCTGGCTTCCCAGACATTACAAAAACGTGAAAAAAGATCTATATTGAGCAACTACAATTCATTTTAATCCTATAATTATATATGATAATTTATTTAAAGTGAATAAATTGTAATGAAAAATAAACAAAATGAAATAGCTAAAGTTCAAAATTATCGTATTTGGAAGAAACTTATTACATTTAACAATTAACTACATTTTGACACGACCTGCAAATTAACACTAGGAGTAGCTATGGTTGGACGGAAGCAGTGTGACAAAAATACTATCCCATAATTTTGCACAGTAATCTGACAATAAATGTGGCACACCCAGATTTTCATATGCACACCCAGAGTCTCTTTTCTGGCTACACTACTGGTCTGACACAAATAAAAAAAAACATCTATAAATGAAACTGTATGTGGACAATGTTAATATATAAACAATAACAAATAAATTATTAAACAAAGTAAACATATTGCTAATATATTCTTACGTTAATAACAATATTATATCTCATATATTCCATCTTTACATTTAACCCTGTAATTTTCCTCTGTTGGTTACCTCTGTGTCTGTTCTTCATACATTTCACCGTAAGGTGGCGATATAATCAAAGAAAAAAGTTGCTCGATGTGTCCACTGACCGTCTCCGTTAATTTCCACATTCTACCACAAGAGAGCGAAAAACTCTCGGAATTGTAACATGATGGCCAAATTCTGAAACTATTTCAAGACGGGAATTTCATAAATCAGTTTTTCAGTAGTGTTATTTGTAGCCTACTGGGGTTTTTTAATAACTCTTTCAGTTATTAATTTGTATTTATATCTTCTTTTTTTCATAATTTTGAAAATAATAAACTTTTACATTTTAGAAGCCTAAATGTATATATTCACGTATTCTGTTGCATCTGGACAATTAAAAAAAATATATATAATATGTGTGTGTGTGTGTGTGTGTGTCCAGCTATCTGTGTGAGTGCCAGTTCAAGTTTTAGACAATCAGAGTGATGAAAATCTTGTAAAGTGAGGACATTTTGGCCAGTTCTCACTTTCTGAGACCACTTTAAAGGCCTCTTTGAGGATCAGGTTATAATTGGGTAAAGGGTAGTTTAGGGTAAGGAGCTAGAGATTTGCATTGTGTCAGTGTATGTCCTCACAAAGAGTTGTTTGTTATATATATATATATATATATATATATATATAGACACATTCCCACAGTCCTGTCTGTTCTTATCTCTCTGAATAATAGTAAATGTATAATTAAAAAGACTAGCAGGCATCTCAGTTGTCCTTGTGCAATGAAAGTAAGAATAGAAAAATAAACCTGCT
Organism: Carassius auratus; assembly: GCF_003368295.1. NCBI lineage: Eukaryota > Metazoa > Chordata > Actinopteri > Cypriniformes > Cyprinidae > Carassius > Carassius auratus. Next base: position 62,419 of record NW_020523356.1, read on the forward strand.
AGTTTGGCCTACACACACAAACAAATCTGGCAAATAACATATTTTTCCGTTTCAAAATACAACGCTTTTTTGTTAAATGTTTGCAGCAAAAAAAAAAATTAAAAAAAAAAAAAAAGTTTTGAATGTATTTTAGCTAGGCGCTTTTTTATTTAGGTGAAATATATTTACTTTAAAAATAATTTTGCAGTAAGTCGTTTGATTTAATTTAGGATTTCATTAATTTAAAACAATAAATAGTTTATAATTTAGCCTAAATATTATTCCTACTATTTATTAAAATTTGTATTCGATTTACACTGAACGCCTATCGAAAATTAATAATTATATGGACTGTAAAGTAAAATAAAAACACTGAACTGAATAAAAACTTGAGTTGAAGAAAAAGCCCCCGAGCAGAGGAATTTATCTCAAATTTATTAAAACACTATGTAAATATTAAACAAACCGAGAGAAGAGTCTGTGTTATCGTGCACCTCATCAAATGTGCATAATGAACATGGAGTGCTCGGTTTCTCCGTTAAATGAAGGTACACTGTCAGTCCGACACTGCTGTTTACACTGTTTTATCTGCGGGGAGAAAGTAAACACTTGAGCTCTGGCGAGGGGGATTATATCTCCATGGCATCGAGTCTCAACACTCCTCGTGCGAAAATACAGTGGACTCCTGCTTTGAGACTGTCTCTGTTTAGAAGCTTTCACAATCTTTTAAAAGAAGAGAAGAGCTTAATATCATCTCTCTTTAGCTTAATGTGCCGATACGACCTTCAAAAAAATTAGACATGCTTTTTTTGAAATTATAAGCACTTTTTTTAAATAGGTAGAATTATTTTTTTAAATATGTCAAGTGTAAAAATGAATTAATTATTTGTTAAAATATTAGCCTGCCTGTTTGTTATTGAAGTTATTGTGGAACTTTACTGTTGATTATTAATTGGTATTGTACATGCAAAATGTTTTAAAATAGGTCACAATGTCCCAAATGCTATGGATAAAAAAAACTATTTAATTCACAGAACAAGTTAAACGTAAGAATAAAATAACATTTATTTATTTGCAAAATTTACACAAAGAACTGTACACTTCGCAACGCTGCAAGATTTCAATCAACATTCGATCGTTTTACATCTTTTTTAGATCCCTTTTGATTTAGTTGTATTGAATAAATGACTGACAAATATGACTTTATCATCAACAAATGCAATATACATTATTTAGTCGTTTAATATATCACTCACAAAGGGAACACAAATGTCTACTTGAGCCAGTAACCATACTGAAGCCAAAGAATTACTGTTCTGCTGAATGAACATTGCCCGATTTTCAGACACTGAGCAGGAAAAGAGTGAATAATAGACGTTCCACAATTACAATAATGCTAGAATATTCCCTTTTTTGATGAATGATGAAGCAAATGATTATTCTAGGAATTGCACATCATCACAAGGGGGCTTAATCCGTTTGGTAAATAATCTAAATGGATTGTAACAAACGTGAAAGATTTTATAATACACAATTTACATTATTCGAAAATACTATGGTTACCCTCGTAAAGGTCTAAAATAATTCACCTCTGTCTCCTTTTGCGCTGAGGCAGTATCAGTAATGCCAACCTGCAGTAAGATTGGTAAAAACTACTTTAACCTTTACATGTAACCATTTTCTTTTACACATAACCATTTTCTCAAACTTCAAAGAAGCCACGACCACCAAACACTTTTTTGTGGTGATTAAACTAGACGTATATTATATATACAGAAACACAAAAAGGAAGCGAGTCTTTAAGGATGAGGAATCTTTAGACCTGGAAGTCTTTAAAGACAAGAATCACATTTGTCTACACTTGGGAATCAATATCTCACTGTTTCTCTGGAGTGTTGTTTACCAGAGGACCATACAGTCCGTTCGTGAAGCTCTGATCTTTATGCAAGAGTGTCCTGTCTCTGATCAAGTCACTGAAGGCGTAGTCCATTGGCGGCCTGAAGCCCAATGTTGGCATCAGACCTGTGGCGGAATATGGAGCCATGAAGGCCAGGCCTCTGCTGTGAGCCGAGTACGCCAACCGGAGTGGGTTCAAGCTCAAATGCGTACTGAGAGGATACGTGCTTGGGTCGGAACCAAAGTGAGGCGCGTTAGGTTGCAGAGGAGAGAAGGCAGATCTGTTGCTGAGCGTCATGGTTCCAGGTAACATAGGCCGTGGGGTGGAGGACATGGGCGGCTGTGCGCTCTGCAGCATCCGATCCGCCGCCCAGGACTCATCTGGACCCTTGGCTTGACCGCTGTTGTTGAGGATTTGCTCTATGGCCTGGACCACATTTTTGCCGCATCCTTGTAGCACAAGCTCCAGGACGCTGCGCTTGTGGTTGGGGAAAACCCTCGTTAGAATGTCAATGGCGTTCATCTGTCGCGACGCTACAGAGGAGGGCAAGGGCTCCTGCTCGTCTTTATCCGTGTCCGAGCCGGAGTCTGAGCCTAGCGGACTGATGGAACCTGGCGTTTCATCGCCGTCTTTTAATGGTTTGGCTATCGGGGAATTGACGATGGACTCGCGGTCACCGTTTTCCGAACCCGAGCCATGACGCATATCTGGAGACGACATTCCTGGAACGGATTCGGTGTCTGTGGATACGGACTTTCCAGCCGCCTGCTGTTGGGTCACCGATCCGGGTAAAGGTGTTTTGGGGAACAACTCGAATTTTTGGATGTTGGACTCTCCTGAAATAGATGTATGTCAATAATTGAGATCAACTAATACGCCTTATTTTTTTTCTTAGATCGTATGAGAGTATTTGTATAACATATACACTTTATAAAGAGCATATGCATTTAAAAATATATATATTTGTAAAGGTAGCCTACTTTGTAGCGCATTTGTTTTTTAAGTGGATATAGTTCTTTGGGTATACAAAAAGTGAATTATGTTTGATAAGAGAATCTTGAGAATCTGTACTAAACAAAGTGCAGAAATGTTATCTAAATAATATATATATATATATATATATATATATATATATATATATATATATATATATATATATATATATATATATATATATATACACACATTACTAAGCATTTTTGTTTCTAACAATTATTTAGAATGAATGTAGCCTATATGAGTATAATTTATCCACCTACCATGGTTTGTTTCGTTGTTAACCGCGCCGAAGACCTCATAGTTTTGCCGGGGAGGTATGATGCCGTTGGCAGCGGCCAAGGCCAAACCCTCTGCTGTGCCGTAGAGCAGCTGAAGTTCTCTCGCCTCGTTTTCCTCCTGCGCCTGCTGTCTGCGGAGCGCAACCTGAGCTGCCATGACGCGCTGTCTCTCAGCGATGAGAGTGCATTTGGCACACATGCAGTCCTTCCATCTGCAGTAGCGCTTATGTCCCTTCAGCGCGGACACCACGCCGTGGTTCCTGCACCGGGCGCACTTAGGCGTTCGTGGATACTTCTCTGTGGCGCGAAGCAACAGCGGCGGGGCCCTTAACAGAGTACCAGCCATGGAAACCGGGATGGATGCGGCAGCAACAGCGGCCGCAGCAGCGGCGCCAGGATGAACCTGCGACCCTCCCTGGGAGGCGGATGGGATCTCTGAACGAAGATCCATATTCTCCGAATCAACAAACAGCCGATCGATAGGTTAAAATACGTGCGTACCCGAAGTCTTCGATCGGAGACGTTTCATCAACATTGAGCAGAATCTATACAGGGCGAATTTCTTCAGCACAGCACTTGACGAAGAACACAACTCTAATGCCAGTGTTCAAGAAGAGCTCAGAAAATGCTTTTCAATGCTTATGAAAGTACTCTTTCCAAAGAGATCTTCGACTTTCTGTGCGCAGTCCACAGGGAGCCCAGTAAACTTATTTTAGAAATTAAACATAAGTTTAAAACAAACCAAATCAATTTAAAAAACACAAAAATCCATCGAAGGCAATGCAAAACTATCTTTAAACTCCAGTCTGAGAGAGAGCAGAGTTTGCTGCTGGAGCCAGTGTGAAACACTAACTTCCTCGAGAGATCTTCAGTGGATACAGATCCCTCTCGGATCTATTGTTGCGCCCACGTTTTCATTAGACAAATTTGACAACAATGTGGCGCCTGTCATTGGCCAAAGGGGGAAGGAGCCATCTGATTGGCTTGTCACTTTTTCAACTGTGTCCACCTGCGTTCTTTTCTCAAATAACAAGCATCACGGAGAGCTAAAACAGAAAACTTTTATCATAAGAAATGATTTACTAAAATATAGGCAATAGATCCTGCAAGACAATCGACTATTGACACCAATTTTTAAACGCATTGTTTTACGATTTGACATTGTTGACTGCCTTTTAGACAAAATAGCTGTTAAAGAGTTGATTACGGACTTTTTGGAGACTTTTTTTGCAGACAAATGTTTTTTTATTTACAAATAAATACATATTTGCCAAAATAAGAAACATTTTCATATTATATATATATATATATTGAAAGGTAAGATTTGTTGTAGTGAAGAGCCGACTCCTCGAATGACGTCAATATCGATAAAGGCAAAACGGTAAGGCCAGTTCGTTGTCTGTAATTGTTTACTGGGTGTTTGTAATGGTTTACTGTAATATTGTTACGTCGTTTGAAAATGTCATTCATTTGTATCATTAATAGAAATACTGATTTAAACGCAGGCTATAGAGTCAAAAAGGTTCAATGTGTGCTTGCAATTTCTCATCGATATAAACAAAACATTGCGATAGGCTATTTGATTGTGACCTTCAGGCAGAACTAAATTATGCCTATTTACTGCTTGATATTGTATTAACATGGTTTACACGCGATAGGAATAATTTGCAAGATTTGAAGATTAATATAGCCTAATTAAAATACTTTATTTCTCACTGGCATTATATTGTTTATTCTAAGCCTTGTTCTCTTTCCTTAACTAACAGTCTTCTTGTTGTTGTGTCTCGAAAACATTTCACGTGAGTATTTGATTATTTTTTTACCGCTCTTTAAAACTCTTTGGATTGTTCAAAATACAAACATCAACAGAATGTTATAGCAACAACCACTAAATGATTTTATAATGTAATATTATTGTTATGACTCGAAACGTACAAGAATTTAAAACGAGGATTATTATTGCAAACTAGTTTTAAAATGTCAGTGAGATTCTTTGAGAGTCTTCATTTTTGCCTTTATTTTTAATGCTTTAATTTAGCGTAGTTTTTTAAACAATGTACACGATTTTCTTTACATAGTTATGCAATATTTCACTTACAGAATTTATTCCTATTGCTTATTTATTTAACGATTCGTTGTAAATTAGTTGTCATTTTTTTTATGTTCATCTGCTAAAATTAAAATATTTGCTTGCATCTGCTATACAAATCTGCTAGACAACAACAGACTTAAATCTGAATATTATTTCTTTTTCGTTCGGACCAATGCTAATCGCCAAATAGTATATATGCTATTTTTTCGAAGAATTTAAAAGCAGATCGCTACGGTTGGTAACTGGACTTTGAATATCTCGCCCCCTTCGATACAGTGATGGTGGTGATGTGGGCCTGCAGTGTTTCCCTGTCGCTCGGTTTCTTATTGTTTACACACTCAATCACAGTAAGCAAACGCCATCTGTCCCCCCGCCGCTCTCATCTGCACCTTTAATTACACAACCAGCACACTAATAGAGACGATATTAAACTAAAGCTTTTTGACATTATAAGTCACTATCTCGGCAGCGATATCACGCGACTGAAAATAGACATCCAGAGATCATTGTAAAACCGCAAGCAGGCGTTGATTGTTCATAAACTGAGAGATGATGAAAGCACAGCTCCGAACAACTTGTGATCTTTTGACAGATATGAGAACTAAGCCGGTTTTCTGTAATCTGTTCTGTCGATGATAGCTATACAGTCACAACTTTCGGAATGCAACTAACACAAAGTAAATGACTTGGATATTATTTTTACAATCCACTTAGCCTACTCATTACAAAACATTTAGTGTAGAATGCAGAATAACCAATTCATTTTAAACATGATTTTAAAGCTTATTATATCGAACAAACTCGGTTTTCACAATTACATTCTATCCGAAGTGAACTGTAAACATTAAAAACGTGTTAAATCTCAGACCCACAGTGCAAAGTTTGATAAGAAAAAGGTTCCACTCGAAGCACTGAAGACACTTTATTTGAGAGTGTAGGATACATTTACTAATTGTGCTCATGCAGAACCTATATATTTTATGAAGTTTAAATAATGAATCCGGCCCTCTGCACACTTTACATGAAAAAGAAAATCTCTCCATTGAATTGGGCGTCTCTGTGAATTCCAATTAAATGCCCCCGGGCAATTAAAACTGACTGTGGGCACTTAGGAAATTCAACAATCTTTCATCAGTTCATCAGACCTATGCATCAAAAACCCTTACAAGGCTTTCACTCCCTTTAAAATATCCACCGCTGACTGAGTTTTACACCTTTTTAAATCAGCACAAAAGAGATGCTTGACCCGACATATGTAACAGCATGTCTCTGTTCCTCCAGCACCCCGGAGCGCTATTATACGGATCTTACTCTCCGCTGATACCCGGCCGGAGAGCGGCTGGACCCGAACTGCCTCCCTGCGGAACTCCTGCTGGAATGGTTTGAGTGCGCAGAGCGCAGCAGAGGTTAGAGTAGCAGATAAAAAGGGGACCGAGGGTGCCCAGCGCGCGGTTTATAAAAAAAAAAAACCTTGTATTTACACGCTTCATCTCTTCTCCAAGTCCTCATTAGGTTGTTAACCTCTTGTTCACATGAAAAGCTGCCGCGCCGCGCAGGACCCTTGAGCGCAGCAATGGCATTCCCCTAAAGGCACAGAACAAAGCGCTTAAAATAACTGCGTTAAAGTAAGCTTTTATTGGGTAACTTAGGATGGACGCTTGCTTTTTATTTAGGCCTAATTATTAATTAATGCTTAATTCTCAATCCGTATTTTCATTTACGAAATTAAACAATCTTCAAAAACGCTTTCAGAAAAAAAGGCACATAAACTGGTCACTCTGGTGGTATCTTTTAAAAAGGTTAGCCCTAAATAGTGCACATTTATAGCTTAAAGGTACACATTTTACCTAAGTGTAACTGATATAGCACGTTTTGAAAGATTTTGTAGCCTACTTTTTTCTCTGAGAGTGAATAGTAGCAACTGTGCACCATTACAAAACAAGTTTCCTATATCTTTATGGAAGACTTTAAAAGCGGGATTGTCTGTTACATCTTCGTGCAGTCTGTTCTTGATCTGGGGTGCGTTTCCCGAAAGCATTTTTTGGTTGCAATACAATAGGCCTATCCCATTGCCAACCAGCTAAGTTGCTAACAGGTTAGCAACTATGCTTTCAGGAAACGCACCCTTGGTCGGTAAAATATACACTACATATTGCGGTCTTCCTTTTTTGGTTTTAACTGCAAATAGTAAAATTGCAAGATGGTAAATAACTGTATCAAGGCTTCTAATCCAGAAAGAGAGAAAAAAAACTCTGAGACCATATTACAAAAACAACTTATTAATGTAATCTTACTCAATTCCGCATTTACACTAAGGATGCACAGCGCCGATGACAGATAAAATGATGCGAGTGTGTTTAGGCAGCAGCCAATTAAAATGCGGCCTCCATCCCTCCACATCTGCCTCCCTTTACAAACGAATCAAACAGAAAAGCAGGAACCCAATGAAAGAGCGCTCATTGAGATCACAGATGGAGTATAGGTTTTTGCAAGAAATTTGAGAAACACCATTGTCCCAAATCCAAACTCAATGTGGTCCCTCACAATGGTTCGGGCTTTGAGCTGCGCCGACTCAATTGGCCTTGTTTTTTAAACTTGAAGTGTTGAGCACAAAGACCGGCCTCCTAAATGTCACAACCGCTCCAAGTGGGGCTCTGCAGCGCGATGCTGTCTGAAAAAAAAAAAAAAAAAACACAATTATGAAGCAATAATTACTCTGCTTCTCTTCGCACGCCACTGCGTCTATTCAGGACCCTTTAGCCCCATTTAATGCTTTATCCTCGTCCACGATAATCCGAATACCACAGCTTTATTATTTTTCCTTCTCCCTTGCAGAATTTTCTTATGAGACGGGAGTGAGAAACGCGGATTGTGCCAACCTGGACAATGGCCGTGTCAACTTACTTTCTGGACAACTTTTAGAGCTGCCGAACAATACGCCAATATTTAATAAGTGCATCCGTTACATTTTTGCAATTAGCGTAGCCTACTACTTACAAGCGGCACCGTTAACGTTAATCACAAAAAATAAATCTAGTAGTGCCTTGATTAAAATTGTTTTTAAAAGGGGGCAAATTAAAATTATTATGAGATATACATTTTTAAACTTATATTAATGCCATGTAAATAGTAGATTCATAGTGATTGGAACTTTCTGCTTTATTGCTAATTGTGGCATCAAATGTTTTTACTCCCAAAATCAATCTAAGAAATACACTGAAGTACACAACTTTTTTGTATACTTTAGTTTACAATGGTTAACAAACGCTCAATTTTGTCGTGGTAGACAAACAACGTCCAGTAATATTAACGGACTCTTTTAACTTGTTTATTTGTAGCTAAATATGCACTATATATTAAGACGTCATCTTTCCTTCAAAAAAATTTACTCAGTAAAGCAATGAGGTAAATCTTCAAGATAATAATGTAAGCTCTTTTATGAGAACTGTAATGTATTTTGCCGTTTTACAAAGATGCTTAACAAAGGCCAAACAAGTCGCACGTAGCCTTTATTAAATTAATCGTAGTCAGAACTTGAATAAACTTAGATTTTTCGCAATGAATAAATTTGTGCTTTATATTTTTACCCGGTTATATAAATACATTTAGCTTATTAATAAATTGATTTATTATTATTATTATCGTTATATATTTTAAGTAATCGTATATTATTATATGGTTGTCCTTGATATTATTGTATTATAAAAAAATTTAAACATGTATACAAAATATACGATTTCTCAATTTCAAATAATAGGCCTCCTATGTAAAATTTCATTTCGATCTTCTTTTCTGGCAGTGCTGTCCCTGCTTATTTTTTCACAACCAATAATTATAGAAACCTAAACCTTTAAGGAGAAATTGTTCTTAAAAAGCAAAATTGGCTACAGTATTTCTGCTATTAAGAAAATTAACAAATATCAAATTAAAAGTGGGTTTTCTTTTTTTAGGAATAAGTGCAAACTAGAATTTCAACACAATGGATTAAATAGGGGAAGAGATACTCAAGCATATTTAAATTAATTATAAAGACACATAAACAATTGGTTTAAACATAGAAAACTAACAAAAAACAATCATTAAAAAACATAGGGAAAGTTTCCCTAACTGAACATCCATAAACAGTCAAAAAGTAAGTTCCACCAATACAGTCTGGTAACCTTCAGGTTTTAATACTTAATGAAATGAAAACTCATGGAGATCTGTCAGGCTGACTAAAGCATTACATTTGGAAGCAGCCAATAAAACAATTTCTGTTCTCACCAACCCCTCCCGTCTCACTCAGTCCATTTGCACACATTGCCCACCACAGAGCCCCTTTTTCGGGCGACTCTTTAAGCCGCATAGTTTCTGTTTTTCTAGCATCTCTGAGAAAGTAAACTTTGAGTGACCCTCCAGGTTAGTTTAGTCTGAGATTTCAGCGTCGTTGGGTGAGTGGATGCTGCAGGATCAAGAACTGCTTCAAAGAAGCGATCACTTGCATCAGGAATTCTCTTCTCTCACCCAGGGCCAACAGCATTCTTGACCCTTAAAGACTAGTCAAACATTATTGAACGCTTCTCTTTTGTTATTGAAGAATCGAGCCACCACCTGATGTTGCCAGAGGAGAATCTGTGTCACAGGAAGCCACAAAATAACTCTATTGTCCCTAAATATAGAGTCTGGGATCAAACCATGATGGCAATGGAAAATTGGATTCTTGATTGACAGCAGCTACAATTCAAGGTCACTGACTGAGATGTCACAGACCTGACAGCAGAGTAACTGTATGATCGACAAATGCAAAACTCAGTATCACTAATAAAGCTTTTACAAATGCCGATGTATACATGAATGTGTGCATATATACACTATGTATGTGTGTGTTTAACAAAAATTAAATATATGTATTTACATACAAATAATAAGAATATTCCTTCCTTTTTTCACAAGTTACAATATTTTGAAATGTATATAGATAACGTAAAATATGTATGAAATTTTGTACACACACACTTATGTAATAAAACCGTTCAATAATTTTTGAGTAGTCTTCATGGGTTCAGAATATTAAAGTCTAGTTTATATAAAGTCTAAAAATGGTGGTAATAAAATGTAAATACGGTATACATGTATACATATACACACACACACACACACACACATTAAAAACTAGTTTATCTAAAAGTCTAAAGGCTAATAAAGATGTTTCAAAATTGGAGGAAAAACAATCAGAACCCATTATATGCTCTTATACAGGATACATTTTTTTTTTCCAAAGAGGATGATTACTGTTTCAACTGTGGGAATTACTGTGCTTTTCTCATATTGCTAAGAACACACCTGCCAAAAGAACGACAGTAATGAAGTGCAGGCAAGCTGGATCAAGCTAAAAGAAATATCAGTTCAATATGAAAATGACAGCATTTCCGATCTGCACGTCACTGCTGTCGAAGTCAATGTCTTTGTGAATTAACTAATCATTCAGTCATTGAAACAGTAATATAACACGCACACACAAGCTGCATAACCAGCATGTCTCCCTTGGGCTGGATTTACCAGTCTTTCACCCTTGATTGTGCATGAGGGAAACTTGAAGAAAATTAGTAAATCTTATCTTTCCGTGCTTGCTCAAGTGAATACTGAACTCACTGACCAGGACAACATAGTGTTTGAGTTAGTTTAACATCTAAACTCATTCTCATTCCACAGTGTGTGTGTGTGTGGAGAGAGAAACAGAATGATTCATGTCTTCTCAGGGCACATCATCAGTGGAAGTATGATTGGATGAACACATTAAACATTCAGCTTCCTTGCGTGAGAACAGCAAGGCAACACAAATTAAACCGCCTCCAGGTTAGGCTCCCTCTATCCAGTTTAAAAAAGGTCATGTGCACATGAGAAACTGTACTTTACATAAATCACATTCTGTTCTTTAGGTGTCACTTCAGTTTAGCAGAACAGAGATCACTTCTGATTTTCAATACATTGACAAAAATCCACAAAGAATCAAGATGGATCACTGAACCATCACATATCATAATTTGACTAATTATTTAACCAGTAGTTAAACTAACTGACATAGTTTAATCTCATTCAAGAGCAGTCTTGTTTTCGATCATTAAAATGTGTGGAGCTGCAGAGATTACAATAAAGTGAAAAAAAGTGACGTGACATTCAGCCAAGTATGGTGACCCATACCCAGAATTCTTGCTCTGAATTTAACCCATCCAAAGTGCACACACAAGCACACACCGTGAACACACACCCGGAGCAGTGAGCACAATAAGCACTTAATTTCGAAGTACAGTGGGGGAAATATCCATAATGCCTAATAATTCTGATCAGACAACTAAAAAACAAAAACGAACTCTGTTAAACATCTACTGTCAGTATTCAGTGTTTCTGCACGTCATGTATCATTCAGAGTTCCTCAAAGTGATCACTGAACTGTCTTCGTTGGGTCCTTTCAGAATACATGACCAGTTATGTGAATTCCATTGGGAGATATTTGTGGTATTACCAGTGTAAATTCCTCATTTAATCAATAGATCCCAAAATGAAAAATAAAATCTGACTGCAGTAATATTAAACTGGAAAACAAATGGTTAAAAACTGTTTGGTGTGATGTGCTTGAATTCCTGTCCTAGGATGTTAAAAGAAGTGAAAATGAAAACGCTGACATTTGGTCACCTACATATTTTTCCAAACCTGAATGACTTGTGTGTTAAGTCTTTGAAAGAAATAAAATCAGACAATACTTTGAAAAGATCTGACCCAAAACATCCACTGATCCATGAATCAAATGTTACCACACCTCCAACATGATAGGACAAGATTTTCAGTTTAAAGAAACAAAATTGGATTTTCTTTCTAACTTATGTCTTCAGAAGACTTGCTAAAAAGCATTCAAATAATACTGACCACCTTTATCCATTTTGAAGCTCCAGTCCTCATTCATATGGTTCTCAGTACAATGTTTCATAATTACTCTGTTTGGAAAACAGTCATACAGCTTTGGAATGACATGTGAGTCCAATAATGTAAGAATCCTTTCAATTTACCTTAGCAGTCATGTATTAAAAATGCTGAGGTCTCGATGATATAGTCACCCACACATGAAAATAAAAATACATTTTGAGTGGCAAGACACATGCATGTTTATATATTCTTTATATAATGTATATCAATCTTTATCCAATACAGCATTAAACTTTAAAAAAGGGGGGGGAATGGAGAAAAATAAACATAAGCAATTGGGATTAAAACTAAGTATCATCAATTTGGGTATCATAAGAATAAGCTGGGATGATGGGCTTTCCAGGGCCAAGCTGTGAATCAGGGAATCTCAGAACCTTGAGAAAAGAAATGGTCCTGCGTTCTCCAGGAAATGTCTCTTTGTTTGACTTATTTAGTTGTCTTTTTTTTCTATTGATATTTTTTGTCTCATTTCAACACAAAACATGTCTAAAAAGCAGCCGCAGTGAGAAGTCCTTGTCTGTGAGGCTGGCTGTTTTAGACTTTCACACCTCTGCATGTTATTATATTTTTATTATTATTATTCAGTTACCTTACATTTTGGGTGGAAAAAGAACATTACACTGCAGTTATGTGAGGAGAGTGATCATTTATTCATGTGCTTGTAAAGGCCTCCGTGTGCAAAAAATGTACACTCAGCATTCATATACAATGCACTGTGTGATAATGTGTGAAGGCTTGTGTGTGTGTGTGTGTGTGTGTGTGTGTTGTGTCTGGTTGCTGTGGACATCATGCTAAATGTTCTTTCCTTATCCTTCTTGTTCGCCTCAGGACATCTCGTATCAGTCCTACTCTTTGGCCTCCAGGAACAGGGTCTCCTGAGGGAAGAGTTTAGCCTCCACAAGACTCCATGCTGGGTCTAACTGCGTTATCTGGGAAGAGACAAAGAAAAAAACTAATTAGGTTTTTCAATGCTTAAAGAATAAAGAAGTTAAGACCCGTTTACACCAAGGATAATGATAATACAGATTAAAAAAACTAAATGTAAAAACAGTATGGAAGCCTGTTTCTGCTATGGGATAAAAAATAAAAAAGGGAATTGTGGCTTTTTATCTCACTACTCAGACTTCGGTTCTTGCAATTCTTAGAAAACAGTCAGAATCGAATCAGAAAGTTTTCTTAAAAAAAAGAAAAAAAAAATTCTCACAATTCAGTGATTTTATCTCAACGTTCTGAAATTTCCGTAGTATTTTGAGTTTAAAGGGTTAATTCACCCAAAAAGGAAAAGTATGTCATTAATGACTCACCCTCATGTCGTTCCAAACCCGTAAGACCTCCGTTCATCTTCGTAACACAGTTTAACATATTTTAGATTTAGTCCAAGAGCTTTCTGTCCCTCCATTGAAGCTGTGTGTACGGTATACTGTCCATGTCCAGAAAGGTAAGAAAAACATCATCAAAGTAGTCCATGTGACATCAGAGGGTCAGTTTGAATTTGTTGAAACATCGAAAATACATTTTGGTCCAAAAATAACAAAAACGACGACTTTATTCAGCATTGTCTTCTCTTCTGTGTCTGTTGTGAGAGAGAGTTCAAAACGAAGCAGTTTGTGATATCCGGTTCGCGAACGAATCACTCGATGTAACCGGATCTTCTTGAACCAGTTCACCAAATCGAACTGAATCGTTTGGAACGGTTCACATCTCCAATAAGCACTAATCCACAAATTTTTGAGTAAATGAATTATTCCGGGATATTGGTTTTTTTTTTACTCAGAGGGAGTGTAAGCCACATTAAAAAAGTTAACAGCTTAATAATTTGTGAATTAATGCGTATTGGAGACGCAAACAGTTTAAAACGATTCAGTTTGATTTGGTGAACTGCTTCAAGAAGATCTGGTTACATCGAGTGATCCAGTGAACGCACTCAAAACAGACACGGAAGAGAAGACAATGCTGAATAAAGTTTTAGTTTTTGCTATTTTTGGACCAAAATGTATTTTCGATGCTTCAAAAAATTCTGATGTCACATGGACTACTTTGAAGACATTTTTATTACCTTTCTGGACATGGACAGTATACCATACACACAGTTTCAATGGAGGGACAGAAAGATCTTGGACTAAATCTAAAATATCTTAAACCGTGTTCTGAAGATGAACGGAGGTCTTACGGGTTTGGAACGACATGAGGGCGAGTCATTAATGACATAATTTTCCTTTTTGGGTGAACTGACCCTTTAAGTCTCGAAATTCTGACTTTGTTTCCACACAGAATTTTTAATTATTTTCTTGCAAATGTAAGTTTATATCTCACATTTCCAACTTTATTCTCAGAATTAAGAGTTCTCACAATTCTGACTTATTTCACCTTGAATCTTGCAATTTTGAGTTTAATATCTCAGAATTCTGATGGAAAAAAGTCTGCATTTAGAGATAAAAAGACAAAATTACTATCTTTTAAATCTCATGGTTACTGGAACGTGACGGCATAAATGAATGATACAGTTGGAATCACATTCGAAAATGACTTTTTCCAGCTGATGAAAGATAGAAACAATGACAGCCAATCAGAATCAATCTTTCTTTAAAGAACTCAAGCATTTCAAGTGGTAGACGACAGAACTGCAGCATGAGTTTATAACAAACTGAAAGTTTGGTGTGGAGGCTAATATAGTTATCATTACAGTTTAATTCTTGGCTTCATTCAATTACTGCAATATCCAGATTGTACTATAATAATTCACGAGGTGTTTGGGTTAAGTCTCGCCATTCCTCCTGAACTAAGCGATGTGTGGGGTCTATTCATCTGATGTCACTGGTTAATGGCATAATGCGATAATGTCCCTGTGTGTGGTACGTGTCCTGTTTCCCTTTGAGATAGCTGCTGTTTGTTATCGCAAATGGACCGATCCAAACCAAACACAATAGCAATGGGGTGAGAACTCATCAGTCACTAATAAGTGAGTGAAACCCAACTTCATTATCCAAAAGCACGGCAATCACTGGCCACATTTTTAACAGCAAACTAACTGACATTTGTGACAACATGACCACCATCCAGATCTTGGTTCGCTGAGAGAGAAAAGGAGTGCAGGAGACGATGGCTGTATTGTCGTGAGCTAATAGCAGAGCATTCTCCGGTTACATGGGGCCTTAGCTCACACCTGGGTGTCCACACATCGCATGGCCACAGTGCTCAGGACAGGGGCTTAACTGCAACCTGGTGACAGGGCTCTGATTAAGGCCTATTCTCTGCTCCGAAGACCCCTCCAGCTCTGCGGGTTTGTAATTAAAACAAGGAGCTGAAAGCAGCTGGGCTGGAAGGTTACAGGATTGACCAGTATTACAAAATTGATGGAATTAAAATAAAATGTATGCAGATACACTGAAAAAAAAAAGTCTCAAAACTCTGCATGAAATGTGGTTACTAAAGTGTAGTGGGTGGTTTCTTACTGGTCCAAATAAAAAAAATCTAACTCCTATTGCCACAATAGGGCCTTTTGCACCGCTTTAGTTCCAGAACTAAATGTACATTACTAAAGTACCAGGACAAATTTTTGTAAACTATTTCCCAGTACCATTTAAAGGGTTGCATTTTGCACCGACAGTGTGTACGAGGACACAACATAAGCCGTTCGACAGCGATGTCATTTGTTGCGCGGCATTCAACAACGTTAACAAAAAAAGAATAACGTTAACAACAGGAAGATGGAGGATGTGTTTTTGTTGTGTCTTGCGGGTTTCACAATAATGAACATGGAAAGTCGACGTATATGTAAAGCGTTGGAAAGAACGGAAAGGATGACTAAGAATTTCCAACGACAACTGGAAGTGCTACATTTGCTACAAGTGCCTGCACTTCAGCGTCTGTATATTTATCGCTGTTTACCATACTTGCGAAATAAACTGACACAATGTTTACAGTATGTTACACAGCATTTTAAATCATGGTGGGTGATGGCGTTTTCGAACACGTCTGGCCGATCAATGTCTACTTACGTCACAGGTAGTACTAGAACCCTGAATCAACATACAGACTAACAAATATTGCTACAAGTGTGACTGCATCACATAATAATTATTAATTAATAATATTAATGTTAATTGTCTGGCTGACTACGTCTTGTATAAATTTTTCTAAAAATCCAGTCAAACGTGCACAAACTGACAGTCACCACTTATAAGCTACTACTAAATATTGTAGAAAAATAATTTTTTGTAAAGTTGCTTTGTAACTATTTGTATTGTAAAAAGCGCTATACAAATAAAATTGAATTGAATTTAATTGAATTGAATTGAATACCAGTTGCTCGTTAGACCCTGCTCCGGAATTGGAGCTAATTTGGTTCTCAAAAAAGGCAGTCCTAGTTCTAGTTCCGGTGCGAAAACACCCAAAAGTTGCTAGTTCCACAATTAGTTCTGGTACTAAGAAAAGTTTCCGGCAGTGCGAAAGGCCCTAATAATGAAAAAAGGTTGTGTAAAGTCCTTTCTGAGAAAACATTGTACAATAAGTTTTGATTATTTTAACATTAAAATAAATGGTAAAATAATGACTAACAATTTTTACAGCATTTACGTTACAGATAAATCCTAACTAATAATAATTATACAATTGTTTATAGATAATTATAATTTAAACAACTTAAATTGCTAAAAAATTATGTAGTACTGTTCAAAAGTTTGGGCTGCATTTATTTTATTAAATTTTCTGCATCATTACTCCAGTATTCAGTGTCATATGATTCTTCAAAAATAATTTTAATATACTGATTCAGTACTTATGAAATATGTCTTACTAGGGCTGGGCGATATATCTAACGATATGATCATGCACATCTAATCAGTAAAGCTGCTTCCATGATTACCGTTAAATCGCCATCACCTGCTTATAATTGGAGTGGCATTTAATAGACAGAGCCGTAGATCGCTGACAAGCTACGCAATATCGCTTTCATTATCCCAGATGAATCACCTTCGATAATGAACGCGATATTGCGTAGCTTGTCAACGATCTACAGCTCTGTCTATTAAATGCTGCACCATTCAAAAGCAGGTGATGGCGATTTAGCGGTTATCACGGAACCAGATTTACTGACTGGATGTGCATGATCATATCGTTAGATATATCGCCCAGCCCTATGTCTTACTATTATCCATTTTGAAAATGGCTGTGCTACCTAATATTTTGTGGAAACCACAACATATTTTTTTTAAATGATTCTTTGATTAATAGAAGGTTTAAAGAAAATCAAGAAATTTATTTAAAATTGAATTTCTTGTCATTAATTTTAAGCTGTGTTTAACTTGAAATATACTTTAAAGGCATGATTCTGAGCCATAACACAAAAACAATAATTTAACATCTAAAAACTAATTTTACATTGAAAAAATGTTTTTGAGTTAATGGCCCCATTGGGACACACCTGACATGAAGCACTGTGCAGATGTCGTTAAGTTCAAAGTGACACCGTATTATCGGCGGGGTTGGCATCTCAAAGGGGGTGCAGTACAGATATCACACCCACTTCAGCACATTAGCTGTGTTGCCCCAAACCTCAATTTAGCATGTGACTTATGCCTTTTGTTTTTCAATCTGACCTGAGGGCACAGGAGGGGGTAGTACCAGGGAGAGTGTTGTAAAAACACATTTCTCCCACCAGGATGCCTTCCCTTTCTTTCATACAAATACTTAAAAAAATAAAATTAAATGAACCCGAAAACCTGCTATGACACCACAGCATCAGGTAGAAGTAAATGAGGTTCTAGGGTGGCGCAGATGTGTGCGTGTGTTTGTGTTGATGACTGTTCTCTTTTATAGGGGAATGAAAGAAACAAGGTGGCACTCAAATAGCAGGAGACAGATGCCATGGGTAATTGATTACATTGTTATCCAATTAACAGACCATAAGAGGAGAAGCATCTGTCAACAAACAAAGCTGTTGTTTTCCTCCACTCTCTCTGTCTTTCGCTCTTTTTCTTCCTCTCACTCCCTCCCTCTTTTCTCAGCACTTGTTAGTTTCTTCTGTTTGGCCCTTCTGAATTGAATTAGACTTCTCTGTGCAACACTGATTGCGTTGGTTCTTCTGACAACTGATACACAAACGCACACTCACACGGTCATAAAATTAAACTACGATTAAAATCCTGACTGACAACCTTAACCCACAATGCACTGTGGAGATCAAATGAATTTCAACGTGCCCGGGTAGTGTGATCTCCACTGATTAACAATACGTTCTCCGACGGCCAAAGTAAACAGAAGAAGAAAAGAGAACATTTGAAGGGTGTGGAGACTCATATCACCGTAATCCTGAAGAGGTTTATTAAAGCAAGAAGTGGCCGTGATGGAGGAGAGGCCCGGGTGGCTGTTTTCTTTGGGCCTTGATGATGTTGATGGCAGGTAATCCTGCTAAACCTTTAACAAACTCATCTTCAACGGCCCCACACAGTCACCAAACAAACACAAGACAGCCGCCCAGATGACCACAGGAATGGGGGCACAATCCTGCTCTCCAAAAGTAGAGTGCTACTCGACTTCTGAGCCCTAAACGGAGTGGTGACCATTCACAAGTAATTGAGGAGCAAAAAAGTAAGAAAAAATTGAATGTACAATACCATTCAAAAGTCTGGGGTCTGTTTTAATTGTGTTGACAGAAAGTGTCTTATGCTTAGCAATACTGCATTTATTGGATCAAAAATACAGTAAATATTGTAGACTATTATTACAATCTAAAATAACTGCTTTTTATTTTCAATACATTTTAAAATGTATTCCTGTGATGGAAAAACTGAATTTTCAGCAGCCATTACTCCAGGCTTCAGTCACCCATGATTATTTAGAACTAATTCTAATATACTGACTTTTCAGTCACTGTTGATCAATTTTTTTTACAGCAAAATGTAATTATTGTAGATATATATTTGTATTAATCAGTCTGTTGGACTGTAAATGTTTATTTTTTCAGTATCCTCACTTTATAAGTTTTTATTTTTAATAATTATATTAAAAATACATAGGGTTGAAAAGATTAATCTCTTATGCTTATCTAGGTCTTGCTGAGCAGTAAAAACAGTAATGTAGTGAGATATAACTATAAATTAAAATACTGTTCTATTATATTTTAAAATGCAATTTATTCCTGTAATGGCAAAACTGAATTTTAAGCAGCCATTACTCCACTCACTTTAGATCAGCTATTACAGTTTTCCGTGTCACACATTCCCTCAGAAATTATTCTAAAAGCTGATTTAGTACTCAAGAAAGATTTTTTTATTTTATTTTTAAAAAACCATGCTAATTTTATTCAGGATTCTATGATGAATCTAAATTTCAAAATGAAAATGTATTTGAAATGTAAATCATTTTTAACATTTTAAGTGTCTCAAGTGTTTATTTTCGATCAATTTACTTCACCCATGCTAAATTAAAGTATTATCATCATTATTATTATTTTTTAAAAAAATCTTACTCGAACTTTTGATTGGTAGTTTACAAAAAAATGAAAATGAATAAACTAGAGGCAAAATGTAAAAAATGTAGGCCCAAATATTGTCGTAATTATATAATGTAATAATAATAATAATAATATATAATAATATGAATATTGAAATAATCTCCTAAATTTAAAGAAGGCTTAAGGGAAAATTCACCAGCATTGTTAGTGTAAATATGTATTTGTGTGAAATTTGAGGAGTACTTTTGCATCACTGACTGTACTGTGTACGTTTCTACAAGCAGACTTTTTGAAAAGTCCCGAGGGAATCAATACGGAGTTCACTGGAAAAAAAAATCTATAAAAGCTGAATGTCTCCGAGCATGATTAACTGATGTCACTTGCAGCTGCCTGTTTAGCTTAATTAATTTCATTATTAGTATACTTAAGGATTAGCCTGATCAATAACACAGTAAAAACTCATTAAAATGACAATACAGAGTTTCATCATAAAGCAGGTGTATGTTACCAGGCCGCTGCAAAGTAAACTAAGTGAAGGCATTATTAGAAATTAAGAACACACAGGTTTTAAGAAAGGTCTGGCTTCCGAATAACGTAGTCAAAACATTTCAAGCAAATTAGTAATAAGCTGAATGCCAGTCCTCGCTGATTAGTTGCGAGACTTGTTTAAACTGAACATCTCCGCTTTAAAAGCCAGGCAAATAAATATTGCCCTTCATTAGCACTAATAAAAGGACCTGCAATAAGCGGCTGAGAGAAGAAAAATAAAGACCAGACACGCGAGATGTGGTTTTCCAAACAGAAGGAAAAAAGAAAAGAAAAAAACAGCAGAAAAAAATATACAGCTGAAACAACGTGGTTCTAATGAAGCCATTTAGGGTCCTTCACCATTAATTAAAACCCAATAGCTAGGTCTGTGTTAGTGCTGTGTTGTAGAGTGTTTATTTGGCCAATTAGGAAAGCGGTGGGAGATCATTATCTGCCTGCTGGAGCGGTGAGGGCGTTAGCGTTCGCAGTGTTGGAGTCAGACTCTGCTAAGGGCCGGCCAACGGTGGAGACGGATGGGGAAAGCAGGGTTCCCACCTCTAGGGAGAAGTGAGTTCTGGCTCCCTGCTTGTTTGTAGCATGACCACGGGATGCTAAGGGGGGTCTAAAGGCAAGAAGCCAACATAAATGCAGAGGCCAGGCACTGACATAAGAGATGTGAAACGGCACATCCAAATGACTCTCTGAGGATAGAAAGAACAGATGTTTTATCAAGCAGTGGTTTTGCTCTGGTTTGGTCTGGTGACCCTGACTTTGGACATCACATGATGACCGGAAATCAAGTGCAAAAGATTTATAAAGAGTCTATCCGATGTATAATACATACATTTTTTATTTGAATCTATATTATATATTATATTATAATATTGTACTTATGTAAACAATAAGCTGAAATGGAATAAATAGTCTACGTATATAATAAATTTGGGCTTCAGACCAATTTGATCAGATCATCAGATTTTAATACATTTATTGTATTCAGTGCATAGTTTACACAAGTGCAATATTATAATGTCGGTGCATTCTATATTTATAAACTGTGCCCTACAGATCACTTTTTATTAGTATTTATTTTTTACTATTAATTTACTATTTATTTCTGTCTATTGTTTTAAAAAATATATATATATATATATATATATACTACTACTAGTACTACTATTGTATATATTTTACATACATAATATATTGTATATTTCAAGTTAAATATTCTGCATTTGTCTATTGTTTAATCTGGTGCTATATATATATATATATATATATATATATATAGTATATTTCAATAATAAATATCAATATAATATTATAAAACCAATTATTGAAAGTTGAAGTTGAATTATAAATTTTCATTTTCATTCATTTTCCTTTCATGTTTAGAATTCATTTTATTATTTGCATTTAGTTTTGTTTCTCTATTTAGAACAGACCTGTTACTCATTTATGGGTCAGAACCCACCAGCTGAGAAGCACTGTACTACAAGCGACACACATGAGATTAGATTACTCATTCAAGAGTTGTCCTCACGTATCTCGAGTTGGATAACTTGGATAAAAAACAACAGAAAACAAAAAGAGCACGTCAGATGACTGGAGGTCCTCCGAGCGCTGGTGTGAGTGGCTGTGCCATGACATTAATGAGTGTTATGAATAGAAAGAGACTTCTGAGGCTGCTTTCTAATCCTTCCTCACACTCTCGTTCAGAAGAGTGCAGGTGCATTGGATCCGTCCATCAAAGAGAAGAAAAGAACAAACAAACTGAAAACACAACCCTCGCAGGCCGCAAATGAAACAAAAGCCTTCAGACACTTTTCCATCTCTCTCTTTCTAAACTCCTCTGTTCAATCACTCTCTTATTGCTGGCATTATCTTGGTTTTGGATGTGGAGAGGAGAAGAGGAGGAGGAGGGGGGAAGTGTAAGAGAGAGAGAGATGAAGTTTAAACATTTGTGCAGAATTACAAATGCAATAGTGCTCATGGCCTAATCCTGTGGGAGGGATAGAGCGAGTTTGTGGCAGAGATGATTTTAATTAGAAGAGGCAGAGAGAGAGAAAGAGAGAGGATTAAACTCAAGCACTGTAGTCACAGTCACAAACACAGCCTGGTTTTCCTGCTTTTGCTGGATACACATTTTAAATTCCGCAGAAACACGCAACTCAATTCTTTTTTGCTTTCCAGACAGAAGACTGTGAATAAATGGAATACAGTGTGTGAAATGGGTGTGAGGCTGTCCAAGAGCCAGTGTG
This sequence comes from Carassius auratus, assembly GCF_003368295.1. Taxonomy (NCBI): domain Eukaryota; kingdom Metazoa; phylum Chordata; class Actinopteri; order Cypriniformes; family Cyprinidae; genus Carassius; species Carassius auratus. The sequence goes on from NW_020523356.1 coordinate 84,866, forward strand.
CACGAAAAGGCATTTTGCGGGGGTGTGTGTAAAAGTGTGCATTTGTTGGGGGGCATTAGCCCTCGTCCCCAAAGGGTTTGGATGACATGCTGTCTGGGCAGGCCTGCACACATCTCTTGATTAACGGAAAGCCCATTTCTGTTTCCATGCTGTTAATTAGTCAGGTCGTTAAGAGCAGTGCTTGTTATCTATCTACCTGCTGCAGAGTGCACAAACGCAGCACTTTATTTACACAAACACACACACACACACAGGAAAGAGACCTGCTGACTGTATCTAAAGTAGCCAGTGCACCTTTCTGCTTCTGAGGACCTCAATTTATGTTCATGCACTTGTGGATAGATGTAATATAAAAATACAAAAATAAAAAATACACAAGAGGCTTTTAATTAATGTGCAGGTGTGTGACTATCCCAGTACAGTACACACACACCGACTAAGATGAGCAACAAACTTCTACCACACGCTGGGATTAACTAGCCAATTATACACTCTATTTTTCCTGCTGAGCTGTAACACTCACACACACTCTTTGTGCACACACACACACACACACACAGTTATTAGTGCACCGCAGATGGACAGGAATTAAAAGATATTCACCATCAGTGGGGCTCAAGACTAATATCAGTCATGTTCCAGCATGGGGAAAGGTGCCCACAGAAAATAAATTGAACAGGAAGGAGTCGGGTGTTCCAGGACTATGTGTGCGCTTGTGTACTTATAATGGCTGTAATGAGCGGGGTTACGGTCATGACCAATACCATTATGATATACATGTGTTAATGTAGTTATTTGCAAACAAATATGCAGAAAAATTAAGTCAGTAGTTAAACATAATAACAAAAAATAAAACAATGCTTCATGTTTTTGAGAACATCCTTTAAAGGAAAATGTGGTTCATAAATAGACAATAATAACAACAAAACCAATATATATATATATATATATATATATATATATATATATATATATATATATATATATATATACACACACATACACACACACATATATATATATATATATATATATATATATATATATATATATATATATATATATATATATATATGTATATATATATATATATATATACACACACACATATATATACATATATATATATATATATATATATATATATATATAAGAATTATATGTATATCATGTATCTTATATATAGGGCTACTATGTCATTTTAAGAAATTATAAGTGCATATGTATTTCTTCTTTTATTAATGTTTATTTATACTATTCTAAAAACTGCACAAAGTTTTAAGCTTAAGGTTTATTTTAGGGTCAGACACTGCTTGAAGTTTATTTTAAAACTAAAGAAATCTAGAGTAAATGTCTGTGTGTACATGTTTGAACTCACATTTCTGCGTGGAAAGGTGGTAAGCAATTTAAACTCGTCGGATGGGTAACCCTTGGAGGCAACAAAGTCGAACAGGACCTGGAGTTTACAGCTGCCCAGGAACCGCCTTTCCAAGAACTCTCCGCTTGGCGTCCGAATGCGCAGCTTGCTGATTGGCTCTCCACCTTCCTCTTCGGGCTCTGGTGGCAGGGTCTGCTCCAGTGAGAGACGGATAGCCTGCGCAAGGGACAGCAAAACGATAACATTACAGAAAAATAATAGATACTGTATCTCATGAACCAACCACTTTATAAATCTCCTGTTTTTAATATGAATAAGAAGCTTACTGAATATTAAAACGAATATAAAGCCAAATTATTGTACAACACAATATATATGTGCATGGGACAAATGCAATTGCAGCTCGCAAGTCACACGTCAAAGGTCCTATTTCTATTGCTCCTTCACAGCTTGAACGTGCCACAGAAAAAATCTTTCCATTTTGCACGTCATAGAATTATCAAACTGTAAAAAAAAAAAACACAGTCAAAAGCGAGGGACAGGGAGGGGAACAGTGAGGGAATTGTGCCGTCTCTAGTGACACGGAGTACGACCTGCCGCTCCTCTGGGCTTTTCAACTCCAGCTTGCTGTTCCTGTTGTGACACTGGGCAGCATATGCTGTGACAAAACACGAAGGCTTTATTTACACACCATAATGCAATTATATTTCATCAAAGTGTACAACAGTAGCTCATTAGCAGCAGGTGGCTTGTGTCAGCGCGTGCCGGCCCTGCTCCCTTATGTAGAGGCCACTCTTAAAAAGCCCTCTGGGGGCCTAACAGCGTCTCTCCCCAGCCCTGCTCGAGATGTATGTGTGCACGTTTGTGTCTGTGTGTTTCCCGGTCCCTGCGCACAAAGGGCACTAAGGAGCATCCTTTTCACTGCACTAAACAAACAGACTGTGTGTGTAGCACCTGACGGCAGAGAATAATGACATCACCACTCCCCCTCAGCCTTTCATGTGCTGTCTGGGTCACAAAAGAGTCCAAATCACAGAGCATTTCCCTTTCTACTTCTCTATACACTTCTGTTGTTTGTTTCCCTCCAGTGCACCCATTGTCACCACAGACCCACCGAGGTGCTGTGGTTTGGGCGTGTGCGAGGGTGAACGTGAGCTTGGATAGACTCCAGGTGGAGAGCATCTTACAGTCTTGTGTACACACTAGGGGTGTAACGATACGCGTATTCGTATTGAACCGTTCGGTACGACGCTTTCGGTTCGGTACGCGGTACGCATTATGTATACCGAACGGTTCGTTGGAGTATTTAATTATATTTGAAAAAAAAAAAAAAAAAGAGAGAGAGAGAAATATAATGATATGCGTTCAACAAGGTAGCCCAATAACCCAAACAACGTAACAGGCAACGCCCCTGACACTCCCGAAGAAGAAAAAAAACACCATCTTATATGTTTATGTTAGGCTACTCAGCAGACGCTCGCTCACTCAGTACGCGCTGAAGGCTCGTTGCAAAATAGCCAATGCGTTTAACAGACTAGAAATGAGAAGATCCTCCAATAACCAACAGGTCTGGTGTTTGGGTGCACTTTGGATTCCCTTTAAGCTATAATGGTGATGGCAAGAGAGTGGTTTCCTTTCCAAAGCGCTCGGGCAGAAGCGCTCATGAGGCGTCTGTCTTTGCTAAGCAACAATGACGTGCTCTCTCCATGAGACGCGGAAATTTCAGCGAAGGATAAATGGATTTGCAGCTCTAAAAATCGCTTGCAGTAGCTCTGCTACTAAATTTATTTCAAAATTGCAATCCATATACAACTATGATCAGCTGATCCTTCATCTTGGCTGAGCTCTCAACGTTGTTACGGGAAAGGATGAAGCTGATTGGTTGGTTCTTGTCACATGACCCGCGGTGCGCTTGCGGCATTCTGAAAAGTTGAGATGTTTTTACATTTTGCTGTATCTAAAACGTATCGAACCGAACCGAACCGAACCGTGACATCAGTGTATCGTATCGAACCGAACCGTGAATTTTGTGAACCGTTACACCCCTAGTACACACACACACACACAGTCACAAAAATGACGCACGAGAAACTCACAGATACATGCAGCCATCCAAACTGTAACAGCTGCTGAAAATCACAGAAAATTCTAATCTTTCACTTCAAGAGCAAGAGGTTTATTACGATTGTGTGTGAATCCAAGGTGCAGGAATCAAAGATGTGTCACCCGTTTCACAGCTTGGATATTTACATCCAAATGCGTGACCTTTAAACATTGAAAAAATAATAATAATAATAATTCAACGGTCATTTTGAGTTTAGCTCATGTGATTTTATCAGTATAAACGTGTGTGTATTTCAAGCCTCTTCTGCCCTTGGGTTCATTACAGACAGCAGGTGAAGAACTTTAGACCCAGCTCTCATTAAAACACAAGGCTGCTGAGTTAACAGTTCACACACAGCACTGAAAACAGACCTGACACAATTACTTTGCCTCCAGCCAGTCTTTATGTTTACCTCTCCACAATATGCCTCAAAATTAAAAGCTTTGTCCAAGACGAGCATTAAATGAAGCTAAAGTGAGCTACTGTGGGGTATCGTATGTTTGAGTGTCAATACTGTTGCCTACAGTACGTTCTGACATGAATGGTTCCATGGCAATAAGAGATTAAACTAATAACATGCTTTTGTTGAAGCCTAAAAGTGACAAATTATCTCATATAGCCGTTTCACCTGAGCAGGTCCGCTCAGTATTTACTGCTGAATAAACAGCGACACTGCTGTGGTGACTTTTTGTGTTTTTGGTGAGCAAATATCGTATTAAAAAGAGTGTGTGGGGAGCTTGTAAGCATACTAAATGAACATGTACACTTCCTGCAGCAAACTTTCTTTAGAAAGAGCACTAGACCACACCATCTGTAAAACATTTGAATGTCAATAAGGTGGTATTGTATTCTGCTGATCAGCTGATAGGGAACGGGTATATTTGCTTACTCCTACATCTACAGGTGATATTTAACTTCGCGTGTCACTTTTTGATGCTGTCTTTGTGAGAGTGTCAGTGCCTTGACATGCACCTGTCGTTCTGTACAACTCGTACAATTCACGGGGAAATGGCGCAAACACTGCAGGACGCAGGCAGATCACAAATATGTGTGTGATTTGTGTAACAATGTAAACTGTGTTTGATGAGAGTGGTTACAACAGGACATGAAGCTTTATGAGTGTCACTGCTGTTTGTCATCGTATGAGGCACGAAAACCCATTTATGTGACATGTTTAGACTATTTAGAAACATTACATTTCAACATGAGTGAAACTGTCAGGGTTTAATTTGGGTTTAGGGCACAGGTGTCATTTTTGTGTTCATTTGTTCTGCTTCATTGGATGAGAAAGAGGTTTTAAAGATTTAAGATTTTCTCAAAAGCATTAATGGCTCTTTTGAAACAATTAACTGGATCTAACTGGTAACGCAAAGTAATAGTAACATAATGCAGGAAATCAGTCATATCTGACAAACAAACAAAGCTTCACTGGGCGCTACACAGAATAAAACAAGGAAGCTAAACTCCTGTGAATTCCTGTTCAGATCAAGATTACATGGCCTGTATGAGGCAACTTTGGCAAGGTGAATTATTTAGGGTCATTCTCAGATTTTCCTAGTTTCACCATCCCTTGAGCTTGACATATAAATTGTGTTACTGAAACGGTCACCAAACCGGTGTAATTCCAATCAAACCGCACCTCTCGTTCCTCCTCCTGCTCTTTCCTGATTCGCTCCTGACGGACTTGCTCTGCCTCTTCTCGCTCTTGTGCTTCTCTCTGAAAATGAAGAAATAAATACAAATTCATCAACATAACTAGCAACATACATTACCTAAAATATTTAAGAAATTTAAAAGAAATTAAATTAAAAGACATTTACACATTCAACAACTTTATATTTCATTTTACTTCTAAATTAAATTAAAATCTAAATTAAATTAAAATAAATAAATGAACAACTTTAAATGAATAAAAACAAAACATTTGAGCAAAAAAGGAAATTAAATATCCTGCCAAACCTTTTTACGGTCAGCTTCCAGAGACAAACGATAAGCTTCATCCTGTTCTCTCTTGACCATTTCTCTGGCTTCACGTTCATCCTGAAAGAAAAACGTGGTTGAATAAAACTAAAGTCATCTAAGATTAGAAAAACAATGTTTAATTTCTGAAATGAATATGAACATTAATATTTACTTTTTTATATGCAGTGGAATCCAAAATACAAAAAAAAAACTTTGTGTATAGATTTTGTTAAATCAAATACAATAATAATAATAATAATGTTTCAAAATAATATAATTAGGAAAAATAATACAGCTGATTATTTAATTAGGCCCATTTCTAGTAGTCTCAGAATTTATTTCTATTATTATATTTCTATTATCTACATCCAATACCAGATAGCCAATAAGAGTATGTCTATTCAGATAACAATCCCACTAGATCTTTGACGTATGAGATGGTTCCTCGTCATTGTCAGCAGTAATGGCCACATACTGAATACTATTGTATTGTCGGAACTCTAACTGAGGACGACTGAAAGAGTATCTTATAGAAGTGAATGCATGGAGTTCCTCTACATACAACGGACAGACTCTTTTATTATTGTGTGCGTGTGTGTGTGTGTGTGGATCCTGTATGTTAAGACCCAGCTGCAGGTCTACCTGCTGAGACTTAAGACTATGAATAACTACTGTTGCTTTTGTTGCTTTTAGTCAGGCTCGTGCGATTGTCTGCAGCCGCTTTTAAGACTAAGGGTCTTTTCTTCTGGCTGGACTTTGTGTGGAAATGTGAAAGAGTTGTGACTACATAGAGCAGAGGAGAAGAAAAGGAAGGATTGAGGAGAGAAAGGAGGGATCGAGAACAGAGGCTGATCAAAGGAGAGATACATCCTCAAATTCTATTCAAACGAGCTCTAAAAGAGTGTGTGAAAACCATGTTGTGGTGTAGGAAGAGCTTGTAGGATGATGTGTGTGGTTCTCTATTCGTAAAGTCAGAACACTGAAACAATTCAGGTGAACGGAGATTACAAACAACTGAATCTTTTATCTGAGGGCTGGAAATAAGAACAATTATGCGGCGAACACATCGTGCTTTTGAAGAACTGCTCGTAAAAGGCACAATCTTTCAAAAGGACTTTCAAAAGCCACTGTTAAATTAAAGCAAATAGTCATGAGAGGCCATGTGAATTACACTGAATATGCCATAGATACGCTTTGTTAGATACAAGGCATGTCAATGAAAACCTCTTAAGGTTAAAAATGTAATGGCCTCTCATATCTTACTGGGTTTATGAAATGGTAGAAAACAAACTTATTATGACAGAATAATTACATTTAATTTTTACTAAAACAAAATAACATTAAATGGTAGCTATTTTTTTCCAGCGGGTATTACTGATCATCATCTGAACTACATATAAAACTGCAAATAAGTAAATTAAAATAAAATAACGTTTAGGTGTTTCGACTGGTCATCATGTAGACATACAAATGTATAATTTACAATTATGTACATATACATTTTATAGTACAATAATAAAAAAGTATGTGTTTTGACTGGTTATCATTAAGATACACACATTTAAAACAACATACAATTTATAGAAAAATAGAATAAACATCGAAAACAGCTAAACATTAAAATAAAATAATCATCATCAACTACAGGTCATCAAAATGGTCATAAAATGTAGTCTCAGTTACAGTAAGATCAATAAAATGATTTCAATGATGCCCCTTACTAGCTAAATCAAGTAGCAAATCATAATTCATGGTTGTCATGCAAACTAATAAAATAATATTAATAATTATTATTATTATTGTGGCATATCTAAGTATAATGACAAATATATAAATTATTTTTAAATGGAAAGTTAATGACCAAATGTATAAGTAGTCCAACCTGATTATCTATTTACCCCGTTTGCATCCTTCTACATGAATACAGTAAAACATTCCTTCAATGCTTGTCAAAAAGAAACAAAAATATTTAAACAGGGTGAGTAAAGAGTGTGAAATCTTTCTCACATGTTTTTTTTTTCTTCTCTCTGTTACACTCTACATACAGTGAGTCAGTGCTGTGACCTGTACTAGAGTTAATGGAGCAAGTGTATAACTATTTTACCCCTGACTGCACAACCTCAGGTCATGGCACTTACAAACACAGAGGAATGCTGGTGTGATCTTGGTGGATGAGTGTTCGCTGTCTGGGTTTGCCTGTTGATCTAGACAGTGTATGTAAGGGGTGTACGTCTGCCCATACAGACATGGACAGACACACACAGGTCCCTATGAGTCACCTGACTGTACAGGGCAAGGATGACACACACACACACACACACAAGGACATTTCGGTTAAGGACTTTAAAGGGCAAACCTAAACTGCCTCAAATGGCACATGGTTAGTGGTGGCACAACAACAAATTCTGGATTGGGTCTGGATTCGAGCATCACACCCATGACTTGAAATACGCTGTTATCACCAGCAGTTCACCTAGCTGCACTTCAATCAACATATTCAATTTAAAACTAAGTCAATAATACAATATTTTGTCCCTTCTGAACAATCTGTAGTCTTTTTTTCCCTCCTTTTACTGAATGTGGAACATGCAGTTCAATCATAGTAGTCCAACTAATAAAAAAAAAAACATTTAATCCAACCAGAGTAATCCAATGCATGAAGATATTAATCTAATGAATTGGTTCTTTTTGTTGAATGACAACATTCAGCACAACCATTGTAGTTGAATTCATGAAAAATGACTCTTACAAACATTTTCTCTTTTTGAGATAGTCCTTTAAACGAGTCTTTCAAAACTGAATTGCATAGTTTAGACATAACTGAAATAAAATCAAATTAATCTGACATAGAGGTGGAACCACAAAGCCGGTGAATCAAATTTCAATTGAAATGTGTATTAATACCAAATCCTAGGTAGTAAATATCATCATTTTATATTTGAGTACATTTTAGCTCAATGCATTTTAGCTCAATGCTCTGCATTTAACCCATCCGAAGTGCACACACACAGCAGTGAACACACACACACACACACACACACACACACACTGTGAACACACACCCGGAGCAGTGGGCAGCCATTTATGCTGCAGCGCCGGGGGAGCAGTTGGGGGTTCGATGCCTTGCTCAAGGGCACCTAAGTCATGGTATTGAAGGTGGAGAGAGCACTGTACATGCACTCCCCCCACCCACAATTCCTGCCTGCCAGAGACTAGAACTCACAACCTTTCGATTGCGAGTCCGACTCTAACCATTAGGCCACGACTTCTACCACGAAGGGCAAACCGTCAAGACGCTTCCAGCTGAAACCCATCACCATGTCAGAGTTATTCAAGTGCTCTGACTGAGGGAAGCAGAAATTTCACAGCCTAATGGAACAGATACAAATCGAAAATAATGTTTTAAAGGAACTTATTAATTGGGCCGGGCAGATTGGGTCTAGCAGATTCTCACAGTGTGACAATGGCAAGGATTATGACAATTATGTTGCTTTCGTGATTAATAATTATTCAAAGCATCCCACGCAGGGGTGCGGACAGAAAGGAGAATGCTGGGACGAGGCAAGAAATGTCATGACTTATCAAATCATCGAGTCAATGTGCCGCAGGGGGACAGAAACCTGTGTTTGCTGTCTGAATATTTCCCACCAAACCACAGACACAAACATTAACACATGCAGGTGAAGAAAGATGACTAATTAGCTCAATCCAAGGAAGTGTGGACAGACCCGTCATGACCTGTAACAAAAACATTAGCAACTAGTATTTTTAATTAGGCTGGAAGGTAATATCCTATTAAAAGTTGCCACAGAGCGCAGAGATCCACTACTAGGAATAACCTTTCAGATATGCCACTTAAAAACATTCACTAGCTTTCAGTTCACTTGAACAGTTGGACACATCTTGTTTCAGCACTTTGTAAACGCATTTGTTTTCAGACCTAGCATTGATTTAAACAAACACATACTGCAGGCAGTCATGAGTCATGACACACCAAACTCATATCCTGCCAGCTTTGTGTCGACTTCACAAGCGCAGGCCACCGCAAGCTTACATTACACAGCCAGTCAATTGTGCTTTTTCTTCCATGGTTTGTCTGAAACCCAGACAAACACACAGACGCAGCCGGAGTGTCTATTCTTACCACTGTGTGATAGGCCGACTCTAATAAGTCAGACAATGAGTGGTCATCTGCCCCAACATGTCCCTTTTTGTGGCTTAATAATTAAGTTGACTAGTTTTGCTTCAGGTGCACAGCAAGGAGGCCTTAAATACTAATTTTTTTTTTTTTTTTATCTCACCTCATCTTTGATGTCTTCTTGCTGCTGTGCTGAAAAGATCTCCATGGCTCCCGTGAGTGTCACCATGGGATCCACTGTTGTGTTGGCTTCATCACATATACAAAAAATAAACAACAATCAGATTGTAGCAGACTTATCTGATTTTGCAGTTTTATCATACTTTCACTACGCAATCTTAAAATGCTCAAAATTATTATGAACGCAAACTAATGCCAAAAAGAAATTCAACTTGGAGCACAATACAAAACAAATACAATTTGTTGTGAGATTTTATAATTAATGAAATCAGAACTATGTTTTTATTAACAAATCTAATAATGTCTAAAAATTATTTAAATATTTAATAATGTTTAGTTTTGTTCAATATTGTTAAGTAATATTTAATTTTATATTATATGTATATACATATACAAACACACTAGGGTGTCAAAATGACTAAAAAACTAAATAAAAATTTTCGATTTATATAATCAAAATTTGAATTATATTCTAATTAAAAAGGCGTAATTTCATTTAGGGGGAAAAAAGATTTTGGCTTCTCTCCTGAGGCCTCGAGAGGGCACATCGAGCATAATATTATTCACGTTTCTTTCAAACAAAATAACAAAATAACACTACTACCTTTGAAGTGCATAATGTTTAAAATAATGTTTATAAACCATATATAATTTATAAAGCTGCTTAATTAGGAAAAAGTTTACTTTAATAAAAAGGACCGAAAACCAATCACAAAAGTAGACTACTTTCTTCATTTAAAATCATGATACAGTGGGATGGAGAAAAACCACCATAAAGCCTTGAAACATGTTTTTTAAAAACGTACATCAATTTTACAAGGCTTTCCGAACATGCCGCTTTTTCGAGCGAGACGCAAGTGCAACGCTGATAGATGTCCCTATAAAAAATGTGATAAATATCCGTTCTGTGTGAATGGCTTGGTTTCAGTTTTGACGTAAACAACATCTCCACACTGATGCTCTCGTTTTCCACAATATATTGAATGAACAACGTAGCAGCGCAACATCTAGTGGGTTCAACTGGATAGGCTAACAAAAGCATTAAAAAGCAATGACACTTACATTGTCGTCACATTTCGTGCAACACTAAAGACCACCACGTAGACCTAAAATCTAAATGCCACATTTTTGCATTCTAAAGTGGATTTTTTTTTTTTTGACGAATATTCGAAATTCGATTTTTTTTTTTACAGCCCTAAAACACACACCTATTTTATATAAATTAAATAATATAAAACATACACATAATTAAATCCAGTAATTTTTGTTAAATTGTTAAATAAAACTACAAATAATTAAATTAACCCTTCACAAGGAGCAGGCTATTCATGACCAATCGTAACGGCAAATCTGCCATTTTGTTCGGTAAACAAACCAGACAGGAGAGTATATTAACTTCAGACAGTAGAGTAGATTAATGTCGAAGGACTTGAATTTGAAAAAATGGTGTGTATTGACACACTCATGGTTGAAACAAGATACCTTCTGATATTCATTCACATTTATTTTGAGCTATAACTAGTAAAGAGGAAGAGATTGTTGGTTCACATGCTGCTTAAAATGAGGAGCTACAGCGATCGGTCACAAGAAAAAAAAATTACAAAAAATGCCAAAGCTGACACACTCGTAGCAAAAGTACAGTACCAAAAGTATGTCGGACACAGAAAAAGTAACTAAGGGATTCGGGTCTTTGCAAAAGGTCAATTGAGTAATTTGGCTCTCCAGAGATTGCATAGAACCTAATGTAACTCTAAAAATGTAGTTTTAGAATTTTAGGAGAAAAAATATTTTTTTTGGAGCAAAATAAAAAAATAAAATGATACATACACATACATACACACACACAGAGAGAGCTGCTTGAAAGTTTGTGAAACCTTTAAAATTTTCTATATTTAATAAATATGACCCAAAACAGAATCAAAAGTCCTGAAAGTCCTGGAAAGAGTTTGGACTCCACAAAAGTGAGCTCTTTCTACATTATAGTCCTCCACGTCCACTGTGTTCTCAAAACTCAAGCAATTTGATAATACCTAGAATATCAAAATCAACTGATGATTTTGTACCCTTTCAAATTAATTCTGCTACTGCCATCATACATTAAGTCATCATTAAAATGAAGAGGTTCTGTTCTAAATGCATGTATGCATGCCCATGCCATGACACCACCTCCATCAAGCTTTATAGATGAGGTTGTATGCTTAGGATAATTTGCAGTTCCCTATTTCTCTCCACACTTTTGCTTTCCGATCACTTAGATAAAGGTTAAATCTTTGTCTCATTGGTCCATCAATCAGTTCCAAAACTCTACTGGCTCACATTTGTGAAGAATCTTGCCTTTTTATTTCTGGTGCTGATCAGTGGTTTGCATCTTGTTGTGCAGCTTCTGTAATTCTGTGTCAAATTCTCCTGCGGATTGTAGATTGACAGAGCATCACCCGAGGTATATGGCGATTTTACAGACATTTATTTTAGGGTTAATTTTCACAACTTTTATGATTTGTCTGTCATCAACTACTGTTGTTTTTTCTTAGCTGATCAGGTTATCGTTGGTTGCTGATATCGCCGGAAGTTTACAATTTCTCTTGATTTCTCCATTCCCTTTGTTTTTCCTATAGTTCTAACTGACTTCTTTTCTTTTAGCATCCAAATTGCTTGCTTCTCTTTCAGAGTCAGCTTCCTCGTCTTCATCCTGGTTTGTGTGTCATCATTGAATGCAAGACTTAGAATGCAGAAGCAATGGATATAACTGATAAGACATTCCCTGCTTTTAATATCTGAAGAATTAATGCAACAGTACACATCTGAACCATTAGAAAGACGTGTGAGGCAACTGTTCCAATACTTATGCTCACATCAGATAGAGAGATGATACTCTAAAAGTGCTGATCATCTTAGCTGGTAAAACATCTGTGTGTTGAAATCACCCAATATTAAAACATGACATTCTGTAGTCTCATATTCATCTTTTACTCATATTTACAGACGTCTTGACTCCACAGCAAACAATTTTGTCTTTACTGTTCCAATACTTTTGCAGGGAACTATATATATATATAAACACACACACACACTTCAGACAGGAAGCAATGTGTTAGTATATACAGTATGATGCTAAATATCATGTGGAAAAACCAGAGGGCTATCTGATAAATGTTTTGTGGATGGATGAGACCAAAATAGAACTTTTTAGTCTAAATGCGAAGCATTATATTTGGAGAAAAGAACACTGCATTCCAGCAGAAGAACCATATCCCATCTGTGAAACATGGTGGTGGTAGTATCATGGTTTGGGCCTGTTTTGCTGCATCTGGGCCAGGAAGCCTTGCCATCATTGATGGAACAATGAATTCTGAATCATAACAGCAAATTCTAAAGTAAAATATCAGGACATCTGTCCGAGAACTGAATCTCAAGAGAAAGTGTGTCATGCAGCAAGATAACAACCCCAAGTACACAAGGCATTATACCAAAGAATGGTTAAAGAAGAAATTTTGCAATGGCCAGGTCAAAGTTCGGACCTTAATCAAATTATATATATATATATCATGCCCTGTACGACTTCCTTGCGTTTGCTCACTTGTAAATAAACACACCCTTTGGGTTGAAAAAGATGGGTACACTGTAGTCATAATGGGATGGACATGGTCAGCAACAATACTCAGGTAGGCTGTGATGTTAAAAAGATGCTCAATTAGTACTAAGGGGACCAAAGTGTATGAAACACCATTACACCACCTCCATCAGCCTGAACCACTGAGACAAGGCAGGATGGATCCATGCTTTCATGTTCTTTGAGTAAAATTCCGACCATACCATCTGAATGTTGCGAATTGTAGCCTCCTGTTCTTAGCTGACAGGAGCAGCACCCGGTGTGGTCTTCTGCTGCTGTAGCCCATCTGCTTCAGGGTTCAATGTGTTGTGTGTTCAGAGATGGTATTCTGTATACCTTGGTTGCAGGGAATGAGCGGTTATTTGAGTTACTGTTGCCTTTCTATCATCTCTAACCAGTTTGCCCATTCTCCTTTGACCTCTGACATTAAGAAGGCATTTCTGTCCACACAACTGCCGCTCACTGGATATTTTCTCTTTTTCGGATCATTCTCTGTAAACCCTAGAGATGGTTGTGCGTGAAAATCCACGTAGATCAGCAGTACTCAGACCAGCCCATCTGGCAACAACAAACATTCTACGTTCAAAGTTACTGAAATCCCCTTTCTTCCCCATTCTAATGCTCGGTCTGAACTTCAGCAAACTGTCTTCACCACATCTAGATGTGTACATGCATTGAGTTGCTGCCATGTGATTGGCTGATTAGCAATTTGTGTTACCAAGCAATTGAACCTGTGTACCTAATAAAGTGGCTGGTGAGTGTGTGAGTGTGTGTGTGTGTGTGTGTGTGTGTGTGTGTGTGTGTGTGTGTGTGTGTGTGTGTGTGTGTATTGGGGTGTATACTGTAAGTCGCTTTGGATAAAAGCATCTGCTAAATGCATAAATTTAATTTCATTTAATTTAATATATATAATACTAATTACATTCAATTAGAAATTGTGTACAAAAGAAATTGTGATTTTGATCTGCTAGGCATTACATAAGGTCTACCAATGTCTTGACCGATGAAGTGTCACCTATAATTTTAATTGTAGTTTATTTAGAAGTATGTTTTACCTGATATAACATTTAAAACTTCATTTGATGTCCGTTTGCCCATGACAATTAAAAGTAATGGGAACTGGTCAGTCTTGTATGTCCGAATGGTCTGTGCAACAACACTGCCAAAGTGCCTTGTACACATCGTGAGTAGCCTAGAAAGAGAGTGAGAGAAAAGAGAGAGAGTCAGTAATTTAAGTGGACAGTGGAGAGACAGCCAGTGAAACTCCCCTGAACAATCACTGAGCTTAATAAGAGTACACAGCTCATCATATTAACAGACTTTAAAACCAATTCTGCTCACTGCACAGAAGATGGTCCTTCTCCAAACACTCCCCCAGTCTGAATTAGTATTCAGTTCCCGCCGCACCGAATTTGATAGCGCAGAGAGGATTTCTTATTCCATTACAAAGACAGAACTTTAAATTAACATTTCACTGAAGGAAAAGGGTAGCAGGTAGACTCAGAGAGCTCGCAGTAAATGTCATAATATTAATGAATTGCTATAGAGGGAATGCAAATATAGATTAGCTTCTCTCTTCTTTTAATAACATCGGCTTTAATAACTGGAAAGTAAAATAGAGAAATGATGGAACACTCTAGAGTAAGGGGGCATGACCAGTGTGGGAGGGAAGGAATGAAAAAAATAATTTCACCCTGTTATCAGAGAACTCATATATATATATATATATATATATATATATATATATATATATATATATATATATATATATATATATATATATATATATATATATATATATATATATATAGTACAGACCAAAAGTTTGGACACGCCTTCTCATTCAAAGAGTTTTCTTTATTTTCATGAAAATTGTAGAGTCACACTGAAGGCATCTAGGGCTATTTGACCAAGAAGGAGAGTGATGGGGTGCTGCGCCAGATGACCTGGCCTCCACAGTCACCGGACCTGAACCCAATCGAGATGGTTTAGGGGTGAGCTGGACCGCAGACAGAAGGCAAAAGGGCCAACAAGTGCTAAGCATCTCTCGGGGAACTCATTCAAGACTGTTGGAAGACCATTTCAGGTGACTACCTCTTGAAGCTCATCAAGAGAAGCCAAGAGTGTGCAAAGCAGTAATCAAAGCAAAAGGTGGCTACTTTGAAGAACCTACAATATTTTCAGTTGTTTCATACTTTTTTGTTATGTATGTAATTCCATATATAATTCCACATGTGTTAATTCATAGTTTTGATGCCTTCAGTGGGAATCTACAATTTTCATAGTCATGAAAATAAAGAAAACTCTTTGAATGAGAAGGTGTGTCCAAACTTTTGGTCTGTACCGTATATATAAGTTGAATCAGAGGAGATGAGTGAGCTCTTTTTGGATTCTAGGGCATATTCAGACTGGCATACTACCTATAATTTATGAAATAGTATTTAGTATGTACAGGTTCTGGTTATATAATTAGAATATCATCAAAAAGTTGTTTTATTTCACTTATTCCGTTCAAAAAGTGAAACGTGTATATTATATTCATTCATTACACACAGAGTGATATATTTCAAATGCTTATTTCTTTTAATTTTGATGATTATAACTGACAACTATGGAAAATCCCAAATTCAGTATCTCAGAAAATGTTAATTTTGTGAAAAGGTTCAATATTGAAGACACTTGGTGCCACACTCTAATCATAACTCAAAACACCTGCAAAGGCCTTTAAATGGTCTCTCAGTCTAATTCTGTAGGCTACACAATCATGGGGAAAACTGCATGACTTGACAGTTGTCCAAAAGATGACCATTAACACCTTGCACTAGAAGGGCAAGACACAAAAGGTAATTGCAAAAGAGTCTGGCTGTTCACAGAGCTCTGTGTCCAAGCACATTAATAGAGAGGCGAAGGGAAGGAAAAGATGTGGTAGAAAGAAAGTGTACAAGCAATAGGGATAACTGCACTCTGGAGAGGATTGTGAAACAAAACCCATTCAAAAATGTGGGGAGATTCACAAAGAGTGGACTGCAGCTGGAGTCAGTGCTTCAAGAACAACTACGCACAGACGTATGCAACACATGGGTTTCAGCTGTCACATTTCTTGTGTCAAGCCACTCTTGAACAACAGACAGGGTCAGAAGCTTCTCACTTAAAAAAGGAATGGACTGCTGCTGAATCATCCAAAGTTATGTTCTCTTATAAAAAGTAAATTTTGCATTTCCTTTGGAAATCAGGGTCAGGAAGAAAAGAGGAGAGGCACACAGTCAATGTTCTTGAGGTCCAGTGTAAACTTTCCACAGTCAGTGATGGTTTGCGGTTTGCCATGTCATCTGCTGGTGTTGGTCCACTGTGATTTCTGAGGTCAAAGGTCAACACAGCCGTATAACATGAAGTTTTAGAACACTTCATGCTTCCTGCTGCTGACCAACGTTATGGAGATGCAGATTTCATTTTCCAACAGGACTTGGCACCTGCACAGAGTGAAAAGCTACCAGTACTTTACCAGTACTTTTCAGTTGCCCAAGATTTCTAAAAATCCTTTCTTTGTATTGGTCTTAAGTAATATTCAAATTTTCTGAGATACTGAATTTGGGATTTTCCTTAGTTGTCAGTTATAATCATCAAAATTAAAGGAAATAATCATTTGAAATATATCAGTCTGTGTGTAATGAAGGAATATAATATACAGGTGTCAGAATATCATCAACTTTTTGATGATATTCTAATTATATGACCAGCACCTGTATACTCTGTGCAGAAATTATTCAGAATGCACTACATGGAATAATGTATTTCCAATTAAATGCAATCCACCATTTCCAATGTGATGATTAAAGCAGTAGCAAGGTCAACCATAATCTCATCCTTGATACTTGCAATTACTATAGTTATGTTAAAGTTGAGACACAACATGGTTATTTTGCAGCTTAGCATACTGCAATTTAAACTCCCTATAAAAATAGTATGTAACAAGCATTATGCTGGCATTCTATTCTGAAAAAGTTAAATATACACTAATGAAAAAATATACACTACTGTGGGGTTATTGGGGTTAGTTTGAAAGAAATTAATACTTTGATTAAGCAAGGATGCATTAAATTATTCAAGTTTATTTTTCAAAAAAAAATTCTATCCATCAAAGAATTCTAAAAATGTATCACTCTTTCCACAAAAATATTAAGCAGTGCAACTCTTTTCAACATTGATAATGAATAATAAAAATGTTACTTAAGCAACAAAGCAGCGTATTGATTAAATGATTCTGAAGAATGGAGCAAAGACTGCTGAAAATTCTACCTCTGGGACCCTATTGCTGTGCTCAATTTAATAATATTATCGTACAAAATGCTACTAGAGTGCTACAGGTTAACAGGACAGCGGGCAATCTCTCATCTGTGTAACTTTACAGTGCAGTATTACAGATTCCACAAAGAGGTTTCATTGGCAAAAAAAAAAAAAAAACATCATACAAATTGTATTTCCAGAGGTCCCATCAGGCATTGCATTTGGCCATTCACTGTCACATCAGTGATGCGTAAAGAAATCTTGAAGAATGTTAAAAGTTTTCAAAGGACCTCAGGGAAGTGATTTCTGATTTTCAAGTTAGTAACACCAGGTGTTCCAAGAATCTCATCATGAACGGCTTTGTAATTGGAGTGACATGCTCTCATCTCCTTCTCATCCCTCACTCAAGTCACACACACTTGAGTGTGTAGAGAATAATATTTCCCCATTGCTTGAACCGACCGAGGTGTGGCACAGTATCAGCCCATCTGCTGGGGCCACAGGGCATGCACTGCTATGACTGTTTCCCTGAGAAAACAGTTTCTCGATCACAATGATCATGATACTGTGCACAACTGCACAGCAACTACAAACAGAATTCAAAGACTGTTAGTTTACATCATATGAAAACATTGTCTTCACTCTTCTCATTCTGTCTTCATTTTTTTTTTTTTACTTTTAATCATCCACAAAGCAAAAGTTTGTCAGCCTGACTGATTAGAGAGGCAAGAGCCTACCGGTCCTCAACAAGTCACATGATTTGAGGTATAATTTAAACTATGGCAAAACAGGAAAAGTTACGCTCCAAAATGTTATATTTTGGTTGAGGGATTTTGAAAATACTAAGCACATAGCTAGAAACTTAGCCTTGTGGACATCTCTAGCACTTTTGATGACCAAGATTACGTGTTTCTTTCCTGATTCCACTCTCCTATAGGCAAAAAAAAAAAGATCAGTAGTAACAATAATACTTTATACTATTTAAATGGTGTGAATCTTTGGCTTGGGAACTGATTTGATTCACAGGTTTTGGACTTCAATACAAAATAAGACAAACTTTCTTCAGAATTTTTGCTGCAGCAAAACAAACTGTTGCTGCTGTTGAGAAAAACAACAACTAAGTATTACATTTCAATTACTTTGATTTACAGCACTGTCAATAAATCAGCCATATTAATCATCAGGATTTGACGGATTAAAAAAAACAAAAAACTTTGTATCTGCTAGAATGCACTGTCAAATTGTGACCTGCAGCTTTTTCTTACTTATACCAGTAACAAAGAGCACCTGTAGCACCTGTGGGTGCTAATTACATTCACTGTAATTACATTTGGGCTCTGGATTAATGCACAATTATGCTGAGAGTCTATGTGATTGGTGTCAGTGATAAGTGAATTCACAGGCTTCATTCACAGATTTAGCTTTGTAAAAAAACTGCCAGTCACCATCCACAATCACCTACCAGTCAGGCCTGGCTCGGGAGCGTGAGAATAAGATGTGTATGTGTATGAGTAGGTCAGTGTATAAGAATGTGAGATTTGTGTGTATGTGTGTGTGTGTCTGTTCGCATTATGAATAGCCCCAGATGTTGCCCGCCTTTAATCTGTGCTAGAAAGGCTCAGCTGGGGCAAAAACCAGAAGGGGAGGTAGAGGGGTATTGAGGTAAGACTGGACTGAAGGAGCCCCTGCAGAAGCAGGTCACTAGCTGGTCTTTCTCTAGCCATCCACTCCGGAGGGAGGTCTTTAGGGTGAAGCCTACTGGAAGGAAAAGTAGAGGCCTGCTCAGAAGCAAAGCCTGCTGGGACCAATCAAGTATCCATCTGCTACCTGACCAGCTTCTCCCTTTTTCTCTCTCTGTTCGTTTTATTTTCTGGCCTTTTATCTTCATTTTGCTTGCTCCGTTTCCACCTGAAGCAATCTGAGATATAGCTTTACTCAGTGTCTTGGAAACAAAGCATTTTAAACAGGACAATGGATTATTTTTGCAATCTTAATACTGCTTCAAGTGTATCTTTCTTTTGCTTCCAAGGGTCAAAAGTTGCATTTGACCAAAGACAAGCATAAAACCACCATCACTGCCATCTTGAAATGAAGACATTCTGTGGAGTGTGCTCTATGAAGGCTGTGTGTCTAACTGACCCTTTAACGGGGTAGATTAGTGTGGCCTGCCCTACCGGGGCCTCAGTGAGCAAACACAACATCTTTTGTTAAAGCCCTCTATGAGGAGAGTTTCAGAAGAGGAGGGGGGGGGGGGGGGGAAGAAATGCCTCTCATTAAGAGATCATCCATTTCGAGTGTGAAAATGCTTCAGATCGCTACAGTTCTGGATGGTTTGACTGCCACTGTGAGTGCATACGATGAGAGAGATGAAAGGAGGAATGTGCTAAATAGTGTTACCTGGCTTTATTAGCTTCTTTAGTAACGTCCCAGGCCCATGTGATGAAGTTCTGGCTTAGATATGACATCATGGAGCCTGCACACATCATCTTAGAGCAGAACAGATTACTGAGGATACTGTCGTCATTGTGGAGGTAGATGGCCAGCAGTTTTCTCTGAGAGACAAAAGCACAACATATGCAAACAGTCAGGTATCATATGAATTAAAGATTAATAATCCTTAACAATTCATTTAATAATGTTTTAGTAAAAAATTTAAATATATATATATATATATATATATATATATATATATATATATATATATATATATATATATATATATATATATATAATATTGACATAAAAGAAAAAAAACATTTCCAACCCTTCAAATAGCTGCACTAAATTCAAAGAGAGACATTTACTAATTTAACTATTGCTCACACAGAGGTCATTCCATTCCCACATCCATTTTGCAGAAAAGAAGCATGAAAACTGAAGCCTGAATGGCCATTTCCACTACCTATGAAGCCAGAACCTAATCCCGGCTCACTGATCCACCCTTATTTCATGATTCACCATCAGGTTTCTGAGCGCTTTAAGACCACTAATGCTTCACCAGGGTCCACAAGAAGAAAAAGACAGCAAGTGCCCTCCCCACACACCCTGAGCAAAACAAACATCCAAACCAAATCAAACTGATGCAGGCTAAATCAAACTTTCCCTGAAAAACAAAAACCGAACAAATCACTTTATTTGCTTTGCATCAAATGCCAGTGCCCTCCTTCCACCGTCGCAGGTTAGCACAGGAAGCACTGCTGATGTCGACGCACATCTAAATCCACAGATATTTACGTCGTCAGACGGCGCTCACTCGCATAACCCAACAACTAATAAAAAAATAAAAAAATAAAGGACACCACCACAAACATGAAAGGTTTTCGCCAAACAAGGCAGGGGAATAAAACCCACCGAATTGCATAACAACTCTGAACGTTTCCTACAGATCTGACCCCCAATGGTTCGTCAAATGCAGCCGGAGGGATTTTTCAACAGTCCAATGGTGAAAAAAAAAACATAAGCAAAGCATGGAGAGAAATGAAGGAGGGCGTCAACGGAGGAGAGAAAATTGGACTCTATGAAGGTGTGTATGGAAGGAGGACTGAAGGAGTGCTGCTGTGTTTGCACAGTGATCAATGCTCTCGAATGAGCCGCACGGCTCCTGGTGGGACAGTGCTCAGGCCTCTTTCACTAGCCTAATTCAAGTCCCTGAAAAGATTAAACACTCATGCTGGGAAGATAAGCAAATGGGACCTGGAGAGAAGGCAAGATTTTAACCGTCAAAAACTGAAAGGGTGATGGATGAAAACCAGACAAACTTTTCCAGTCATCTCATGCAGTCTAACCTAAAACTGACATGGCTGTTTCAGTACTGACTGAACTTATTCACTCTGAGCTGAGAAAACATTTGACCTTTTGAGGCCTCTAAGATTTCATTGAAGAGGTGGGGAAAAGCTACTCTCGTTAATAACAGTCTTTGGTCAGCTCCCTCGTTTTACGCCCCTCCATTACCCGCAGTCACTCCTATCTACTTTCATCCTATTGTTTTCTCCTCCTTCCTTTCCCTCGTTTTGTGGGGCTTTTCTTAGCCTGCAGAAATCAGCGCTCAATCCAAATTACTGGGTCTGTTCTGGGTAAGAAACTGACCCAAAAGAGTTCTTTCTGTCACCTCGAGTCACCCCACCCCCCCAGCAGCAAATGGTGAGGAGGAAAGGGTAGAGACGCAAGACGAACAGGGGAGGAGAGGACAGAGTGAGGGAGGTGGGTAGAAGGAGAGAGAAAGCTGATCTGTCCTGTGAGTGGGACAGTACTAGCTTTCACACAGTTGTCTGAAAGTGAGGAATTCCCAGGTTAGCTTTAGACATGTGAGCCAGTGTTGCAGCAGCAGGACCACAAAACATGTTTATCTACTTAGTGAAAGCCTATTCACATCAAGTATGACTGTTTGGCATGAAAACTTTGTTTGGCATGAAAACTACTTTGTTAGTTGCATCAAAATTGATGTGAACAGGCCTTGAGATTGAATTTACCTAACGAAGGGTTCAAGACATGCTAACCACCTTGAACAAAGAATTAGCTTTTAGTAACAGTGGCTTCCAAAAGCACAAATAATGCATTGAAATGTAGTATTACTATGTGCACTAACAAGGCAAAGTTTCCAGAATTAATGTGACTATAAAAACTGAATTGAAATAAAATGCAGCACAAATCACATCAAATCAAAACATAATAAAATTTTTAATTTTTTTTAAAAAAGTTAAAAAGTTTTTAAAAAAGCTCATAATTAATCAAAATGTTATAACTTGATCTTTCAGTTAAACAAACTTCTCTACTAATTAATTCCACTGAAACAAGCCACTTTTTATACAGTCGATTGAAAGCTCGCATTCAGATCTGCCTTCATCCAAATCATCAACCAAGTCACCTGCTCAACAATTTTTATATTTCCAATAATCTATTTCACTTTGATGTACATCACAATACAGTCTGTTGCTAATTCCATTATATTGTGGCTTTAAAAATGCTCTATTAATAGGGATTCTGGACCAATGAGATTTCACTGTGGGGCGGAGCTACCAATGCAAGACTCCAAAAACAGAAATATACGACAAGCGGCAAAATGCCCTGCTAATGATATTAACATCATGTTATATTTTATGATGTAAGAAAGTTTTTGTCTAATGCTAATTAAAGGACTCCTGGAGTCTGGTCACACTTCTACTGACTGAAAAAAAAACTTTATTTTTAAAATTATTTTCAAGGCATTCTGTTGGTGGCTGCACCTGCTCCACAGTAATGCTAGTTACACAGACGATCATAATTCTCTTGTAAAAGATATTGTGAAAGGATGTTTTTAATTACAGGTAATGTGTATGTGCTGGAGGAGGGAGAGATGTTGAAAGTAAACATTCTTTTTTGGCTGTAGGAAAGCAAACAATGGGAAAATGAGGAGTTCATATTACTGCTCTTTCTTGACCTGTAGTAGAGTGCTTTAACAGATGGCACTTACAATACTATGAGAGATTCTCCAACAAAAACAGAACAATAATCAAGTAATAATAATAATTTTGTTGCATAAGAAAGGAAATTCACCTTTTGTGTTCCATGAAATAAAAAATCATAAAGTTTTAGAACAACATGAAGGTTGCGTTAAAAGATAACTTACTGGCACTACTGACAATTCAAAAAATTATTGGATCAATATTTAAAAACAAGAGCCATTTTTCAGTTTTCAGTTCTCCTGTTATAACAGCAGTGTCAATTACACAAAGTCCTTCAGGTGTCAGAAATCCCAACTCTCTTTCTCACAAACCACTTCTTCACAGAGACTCCACTATGAAGCTGATGCATGAAAAACCCATGAAGGGTGCGAAGGAGCTATGAATTTTGATGACCGTCTTTGTGCGGGAGGCAGAGGAGAGTTAGCGTGATTAGCTGGATGTTAAGGGGATTTGTGACGGGGCCTGTGTGCTGATGGGTGGCCTGACACAAGAGTCATCTGCTGATCCTCCAGCTGAACTACAGAGCCTCCAACATTTTCATTAAGTTTGGATTGGGAGCATCTCCCACTCCAGAAACACTTCATCACATGTAGTGTTTTACTTAGTGATTAGCCTCTCAGGCCTGCGAGAGAGGGGAACAAGTTCCCTCAGAAAAACCCATCCCACACATGCACACGTGAACATGAAACGTTCACAGCCACACCTAAACAACCTACACTTAATGAGAAGACTGTCCGACTGAAAGGTGGAGAACAAAGTAGTTTGTATGAATGGGTTTGCTGAATGCTTCCCTTTTAGAATCCTATTTTATTGGTCTTTGATTTTGCAATCCTATATGGTGACCTATACTGCATCAGTGTTTCCCATTAACCGCCTAGACTCAGGCAGCCTGGCATCTCATGAACTGTAAATATTTTTACACTTCTGATTATAAAGTAAGAGGTTTTGCACTATTGCATTTGCAAAGCCTCTGTCAATCAAACCAAAATCATAAGAAGTGCTTTAATTAAATATATAGTCTGTAAAAGAAGTGTGCACTTTTCTCAACTGATCAGCTCGTGATCTGATGTTTTAGATCAGAGTGCTTGTGTTGTCATGTTAACATGCATTTGGGAATGCAATTGGCACCAGTTATGCGTTATTTTCACATTTGTCAATTTTTCAACATATCTGTGGTCATATGATTAAAGCATTTCACAAGATTTGTACTGTAAAAAAAAATTATGCTTATATTGTAATTGTTTTGCTTCCACTTTAAAGTCCAGCCACAAATCAAAAACTTTTAGGCCCAATCCCAATTCTATTTTATACCCCTTCCCCCTCCCCCTTGTCCCTTGAGGGTGAAGGGGTAGGGGTGGAAATATTTCCCTAAGGATTGGGACACCACTACCATGACATCACATGCCATCATTCGTCGTCTAGCTCTTACAATACACACATATCCTGGTGTGCATTAGAGCCTTCGTTCTGTATTAATGAGCTGCTTACTGACACACACACACACACATCAGAAATCGCGCAGCTCACAAATCCAGGAGAAAATAAACTTGTCAACGCTGCCTCATGACTTTTATTAAATACAGTTTAAATACTGAATCGCTACATTATATTTTCTAGCGACGAGATGATACAATTGCTGTTTTTAAGTAAACTCACTCTAAAAAGATAAACGCACAGACGCGAATACACGCAACTTCCATTTCTCTTTCTCTTTTTCTCTCTCTCGATTAGGCAATATTTGAGAAAATGGTTTAGCGATTTCTAATTATTGGGGGGATTAGTGTACGGCAATTATCGCCCTGATCAGACGTATGCTATGGCACTATCATGCAGTCTGTAATGATATGACATTAACAAATATTAGTGATTTTTTGCAAACATTTCTTTGAGTAACATGACCGTTAATATGAACTCACAATTGAATGTAACATAAAACAAATGATTACTTTTCGTTAAAATCTTTATTTATGCCAAAAAAGCTTACATTTATGTGTCTTTTTGTTCGCTGTAGCAGCCATGTTTCCGAGATAACTCATACCCCTTCGTTTGAAGTTTGGTCCTGAAAAATCTTAGTTTGAAGTGCTATCTGGTTCTTCCCCTTACCCCTACCCCTCCAACCAAAAGAGAATTGAGACACCCTTACCCCTTCACGTGAATGGAGGGGTAGTGGAAAGGGGAAGGGCTAAGGGGTAGAATTGGGATTGGGCCTTACTCTGTTCAGTTTGAAAAATATTGAATATTGAACTTTAATGTTGAACTCTCAATGTGCACCAGACTGAGGCATTTAACTTCAAAATAAACAAAATTTATCCGGGGGTGGCTGACCCAACTAGATGGACGAAGGTCAAACAGCCCCCCACCCCCAATCAATTTTCTCTCAAAATCTTGTGGGAAACACGTCATAAATAACTAATACCAAAATCTAGTGTTTATCTTAAAATACACCAAGTCATTTGGGACTTTGCTGTACCGGAACAACATTTCAGGTGATGTCGCTCCATTTTTAGAAATTTCTATTCATCATTCATAATTTTTACTCAAAAGTATTTTTTTTTAATGATGCATACCTTAAATATGTCCTGTTAAATCATTCCTAAAAATAAATGCTCTAGCTCAAGCCCAAAAGGAGAACAACTGTGAATGGCGTACTAGAGAAGTGCACCAGGATAAAAGAGTGAAAATGTTTGACCCGTAAAGAAAAACACTGACTGTCTGCTAGTGAGGAACACAGAAGGTCATCTCTTCTTCTTCTGACATTAGTTTGTTTTTATTGACACACTGAACTGTCTCCTCGGGGGAGAACGGCGGCCATATTGTGCCTGTGATGAGGAGAGGAGGAGATCAGCTGGGCTGCAGGCAGGAAGCCATTCCAGCCCGCTCCTCATGCTCAAAAACCCCCTGAACATCTTGCTGCATCCTCCCAGTCTAATAAGACCGTAATCCACACAAGCTGTCAGTTGATACAAGCCTCCTTATGAGGACACAGCGGGAAAACCAGCCAAAGCTGTTCTAAATAAAGCTTCAGCTGTTCAAATGAGAAACGGAAATTTGATGGGGATTTATCATGATGAGAGGGACAGTTCTGCCAATCAAACGATAAGCGTTTTTATATACCTGTGCATATGACTCTCAGAAGAAATGTTAGAGCCTGGCAGTGCATGTGCTCATACATTATACGGGCAATGTAGGTTTTTGGAATCTAGCTCGGG
The DNA here is from genome assembly GCF_003368295.1 of Carassius auratus. Classification (NCBI taxonomy): domain Eukaryota; kingdom Metazoa; phylum Chordata; class Actinopteri; order Cypriniformes; family Cyprinidae; genus Carassius; species Carassius auratus. The sequence continues at coordinate 111,172 of NW_020523356.1, forward strand.
TCATTTCATGATCCCTATCATTTTCCAGTACCTCATCCGACTGTCACCATTAATAAAATAAAACACAATACAATAGAATGGAATAAAATCAATCATTTGCAATGAAAAAGCAAATTACTCAAAAAAAAAAAATATAAACATAAATAAATAATGATAGATATTATATATTTATTATACATTTTCTGATTGGTAAGTTTATACTCACATCTCTGGCTTTTCCGTAAAAGGCCTCTTGACATGCTGCTTCCAAGGATCCGATGTAGAACACAGGATCGAAGTCGCCATATCTACAAAACATACATGCACACACTAAGCAAATATCCCACACAAATAAGCAAATACCAAACATCAGAGAAACTATTTACAAACATTAAAAACATCTTATTCAAAACCAGCAGTGCTGAAAAAATTGTGTACAAGACACCACATACTAAACTACAAAGAAAGTTCTTTCATGAAATTGAATTACAAATGTTATTTTGTCCAGGGATCTCACCTTCTAGAGAATTCAGCAGTAAAGTGCAGTAAGGCATCACCCTCATTTTCACTGTTCTCTGGCACTGAGGGAAGATGAAGGAATATATCATTACTAGGGGTGTAACGGTTCACAAAATTCACGGTTCGGTTCGATACGATACACTGATGTCACGGTTCGGTTCGGTTCGATACGTTTTAGATACAGCAAAATGTAAAAACATCTCAACTTTTCAGAATGCCGCAAGCGCACCGCGGGTCATGTGACAAGAACTAACCAATCAGCTTCATCCTTTCCCGTAACAACGTTGAGAGCTCAGCCAAGATGAAGGAACAGCTGATCATAGTTGTATATGGATTGCAATTTTGAAATAAATTTAGTAGCAGAGCTACTGCAAGCGATTTTTAGAGCTGCAAATCCATTTATCCTTCGCTGAAATTTCCGCGTCTCATGGAGAGAGCACGTCATTGTTGCTTAGCAAAGACAGACGCCTCATGAGCGCTTCTGCCCGAGCGCTTTGGAAAGGAGGAGAAAGACGCGCTTAGCGTTTTCCATGCGTTTTTAGGCACGATATGTGAACGGCCCCTAAGGCGCTCGCTCACTCAGCACGCGCTGAAGGCTCGTTGCAAAATGTCGAATGCCTTTAACAGACCAGAAATATAAGATCCTAAAATAACCAACAGGTCTGGTGTTTGGGTTGGATTCCCTGTAAGCTATAGTTTCTAAATGCTGCAGGGATAGTTTGCTGCGTGCATGTTTCTCCTTTTTTTCGTCTTTTCCCAGATAGTACTGACGCATATATCCCAGATATTCCCGCTGGTGTTTTTTTTTTTTTTTTTTTTTATTCCCGCTGGTGTACCCTGTCATGTTGCAGATGCGACATACCGTTGTTTTTTTTATCCACCACTCTCTTGCCATCACCATTATAGCTTAAAGGGAATCCAAAGTGCACCCAAACACCAGACCTGTTGGTTATTGGAGGATCTTCTCATTTCTAGTCTGTTAAATGCATTGGCTATTTTGCAACGAGCCTTCAGCGCGTACTGAGTGAGCGAGCGCCTGCTGAGTAGCCTAACATAAACATATAAGATGGTGTTTTTTTCTTCTTCGGGAGTGTCAGGGGCGTTGCCTGTTACGTTGTTTGGGTTATTGGGCTACCTTGTTGAACGCATATCATTATATTTCTCTCTCTCTCTCTCTTTTTTTTTTTTTCAAATATAATTAATTACTCCAACGAACCGTTCGGTATACATAATGCGTACCGCGTACCGAACCGAAAGCGTCGTACCGGTTCATTACAGACATCCTGTAAAGACCATTCCTTCACGGTCAACCCCGGATGAAATGACACTGTATAACTTACTCATCGGAGACTTTCGACAGCTCGAGCTGCCCATTGCTAAGATTTCAGATTCATCTACACCAAACTCAGGTGCATCCTCGAAATCATCTCCGTCACTGTCACTGACCATGTGGACATCTGTGCACTGCAAACACAGAGGCAATTTCTTAAAAACAATTCATTTGACATAACAAGAAATGCACTATTTATATGTGATCAAATCCAGTGAATTAAAACAGGGATCTAATCCAAAAAGTACTTAAACATTTCTAAAATAAATACGTGCATACATTTAAAAACTAATCTCTCTCTCACTCTAAATTGCTTCATTGTCAACTGTGGCATAAATTACTATATTTATATATATTAAAATAATACATTTAAGATGACAATATCAAACCCTATTTTAAGTAAAATTAAAATAAATTTAAAAAACTATAATTATTCAATGTCAATAACATACCTAACTTCAATTAAAGGCATTTGTGTATAAAATCAGGGAAATAATATTATAATCCTGCCAATCACAATAGGAAAAGCTATCAGTGTCAGCCAGATATGCCTATAATAGCGACCCCCCAATTAAAACTATATTAGTTCTTAAAATAGTTCCCATTTGAATTCTACTTTGGGGACCAAACCTAATATGAACTGTGCAGAGAATGTAATAGTTGCCAATCTGTTGAAAGTTTGCCATAAGACTTAAAACACAGGGGCAATTCTGGCTGCATTGTTATGCCTGGCAACTCGACAGCTATCCCTGTGCCCACTACATGTTATTTCATCAATTCAGACTGGGACTGCATTTCTATTCCAACAATGAGTTTCTCATTAAAAATAAAAAAGGCAATCATTTATCCATTTTGGCTGAGCCGAGCAGTCTAATTAAAAATCCCACAAACATTAGAATTGCCAAAACTGGCACCAAATGCTGGCTTTCAATATGTTGAAAAACTAAAAACAAAAACAGCAGAAATGCATAGACGTAAAAATGATGAGAAAAACAGAACTTCATGGTTCTCATCTACAGGTAAACTACATGAGATCTGGGTCCGTGTATCTTTTGGTCATTCGATTTTCTATTTAAAAATAAATAAAGATAAATGAGAAACAGTTTGATTTTCGTTTTTTCGTTTTGTTTAAGAAACGGAAAACGAAAATTTAGCTGGATTTTTCGTATTTTTGTTTGTGGGTAAAAAATGAGATTATGCTTTATACTTTGTGTGAATGTGTGGGCGGCGCTGAAACGCCCCTTTCATCCCTTCTGTACTGCACTGACAAGCGGCAACCGGAAGCTCAGTTCATCTTCACCAGGAGAGAAGCGGCAGACAGCAGAGTTGATTAATCCTGCGACTTCTTTGCTTCTTTACAAATCTGACACTATTTGTGTGCTGTGAAGGTATTGATGTGCGTTCAGCTTTACCTCATCTGTCTGGTCCACCGTGAGCGCAGGGGAAGATCTTCTGCACACAGTCAGGTGGTGGCAGGGATAACTGATTCCACTGGCGGCCAGAGTAATCTGCGCAAATAAAAATCATTTTTGAATTGTTTTCACAAACTTTTTGCTGTTTGTTTGAACTACACAAACTGTTTTTGTTAAGGAAAAGATCATTGCTTGAAAAAATATAAATATAACATAGCTAACATTTATGAAGTTACCATTTTGGGTTAGGAACATCAAGAGGAGCCAACAATGATATTATTTTTGGGTGAACTATCCCTTTAAGACAGCTTTTCCCAGTAAAGTTTGCTCTGAACACCAATATTCATTGACAGCACAGGGTTTCTCTGGCTCATGATAGAGGTACTGTCAGTTTGGCACTCTAAAGAGCATCACATGCAGCATACGCTTTTGAAGGCCTGAGTACCTCATTAACTCTCAGGCTAGAGTGGAAATGTCAGCAGCTCTCCAGACTACAGGGACTCATTACAGACCAGCCTGCCCCCCACACACACACTTAACTGCTTGGAGCGAAAGCGCAGAGGTCTATTCTCTCGACACTTATCTTATCTGACATTACCAATTACACACTATAATCACAGTCTGTTTTTTACGTATTAATTTCCAATACCAAAATGACAACAGTGGTCTATACTTTATACCAACTGTAATGATAACATACTTGTATTACTTACAGAGACAGCTCTACCAGTTTATCACCTACTTAGGTGGGACTCAAAAGAAATGACACCTAATAACAATTTACCACAACAGGAAATAACAGCCTTCACATGTAAACGACTTGATCTAATTGATAAATTATAAATTATTATTATTATTAAAAACTGCACATCAAATGTTTAAACATAAAAATAACCAGCAATAAAACAAGATATCTCTAACCTCGAACTATACTTAATGAAAAAAAAAAAACCTTTCTCTTTCATTAAATAAAAAATCTGCCAAGGCCTAGCCATTATGAAATACGAGTATGCTGGTGATGAATCTTTAGTATTTTTTTAAAAAAAAAAACAAAAAAAAAAATTGTATTCTAGAAAAAGAAAGGATAAGTTTAACAAATCTGAAACATACCAAGATGTCACACATTGGTATTCATTAACAGACAGATTAGATTAAGTGTAAAGAAGCTTTGGTTTAAGCGCCATAATATCCCATAATGCAACTCAGAGAGGATTTCAGAGTGTCAAGTACTTCAACAGGGTGCTAACTCCCCCAAAACACACAAACACACATCACACTCTCTCCTTCTTTGTGACGGCCCACACAGAGAGTAGAATCACAGACAGTGTTTCTCTTCTACAAGGACTAATTAAAGACGGACTGCCTGTACAGAGACAATGTACAGTACTGTTGGGTGACACAAACAAAAGCACTGTCCACACATCAAGCATGTTCTTTTTGCAGGAGGATCAGAGGGTCTGAGGCCGGATAAAATGTAGAACTAGGGAGGAAATCATAGGGAAGAGAGGGGTAATTTGTGCCACTACTGAAGATGCCTACAGAGTCATAATCAAGTCTTTCATAGTTTTCACCCTCTATCTAACCTAAAATATTGTACCTTTAAAGACTTCTATATGTAAATTACCTATGTTGTGCAAACCTCCACATTACATGTTGGATCATCAGTTTGGGGTCAAGATGCCTAAAACTGAATAGATGTTGATACGCCAATTGTTACCTTTGCATATTTATAAGGATACTTCATCCAAAAATGAATTCTGTCACCATTTACATACACTTATGTTGTGTCAAACCCGTATGGTTTCTGTGGAACACATGAATTATATTTTGATAGCCACTGATCTCCCTCATTGTCTCAGCCCTCAACCCTGGACCCTAATGACCTGCACTAATTAGACCAAAAAAAAAAAAATAATAATAATAATAAAAAACCTATGAAATGAGGAAGTTATGACAGAATTTTCATATCTGGGTGAACTATCCCTTTAATGTACTCAATGACGATGTATTTTTCCAGTAAGGAATGTGAATGTTACAGTATATTTAGATATTAAATAACTGATCTTAAAACAAACAAGTTAAATCCTGTTTTCCAAAATATATCCCATTTAACACTTAAGTATAGTACAATTAGGGCACTTTAAGTGGTAAAACTTAAGAGTGTATGAGTGTGTCTGGGTGCTTAAGTGTGTGCGTGTTCAGAGCCGCAGGCTACAGGGTAGAAGGTCACCCCCTCATCTTTCCACACCTCCCTCACCACCTTCAAACAAAGAACAAAATCCTCCTCTTTTGGAGCCCTTTCATTAACACTTGCATTAAAGCCCCTAGCACTGAGCACCATGTAAAAGAGGAATTCCATTTCTCTTTCTCTGTCCTCGTCTTAGAGGAATTCTCCTTCTCCGTCTACCATCAACTAAACATATTTATCTGACAAACTTTTCCCTTTTAATTCTCCTCTAGGTTGTTTTCAGCTATTTGTGGTCATTCTCTATCTCTCAGGCTGTGAAGGAGATAATTACTGATGACAGCTGCTCTACTCGTCCGAGAGCCCCAAGCTGCACCTTGTGCCTGCCTTCTTTGATAGATGAGGACAAGAGAGCTACAGAGCGCGAAAAAAGCGAGAGTGTGGAGTCCAGAAAAGAAAAGAAAAGTAAGAAGCCCCACCCCAAACACCTGTTGGACCCTTTCAGGTTAGGGTTTGAAGAGGTGTCAGTCTTGATTAAGATCTAGGGTCAAATACAGTGTTTAAAATGCCCAGTGAACCTTTCAGAACTAAGCCCTTGGGGGAAAAAAATGTGAATGGGCTAGGCGATGTTTTGTTTTCACCTGTTTAATGTGTAATCTGTAACTGCTACGATTTGCTGGATGTTATTGGCAGTCATCAGCAAATGCCTCTTATAATAATACAGTTCTGAAGTGCAAATCTCATCGTCAAAACAGTATTACTTTTTTCAAATCTAATAATAATAATCTAAAATATTATTTTACATACTTTATCTAAAAAAAGTAACGGACAGGTCCAAACATAAACATATTCACCATATTAAAAAGGAAAAAATGCTGATTAATTTATATTTATATGCATGATATATACATATCGATGTGTATATATGTGTGTATAAGGTAACAATAATCAAAAATATATATAAACTTAAAATAAATAACTATTTAAATTATAAATAATAATACAATTAATAATGTTTAAATACAGTTTCCTAAATTAAAATAGTTTCAAATCCTTCTACCTATCTTGCAGTATATAAAAAACTGGGGAAAGTCAAGAAAAACCTTTTCTGAAACAGAGATGAATGAAAAACAGATCCATTTCACCTGCATATGAGAGATCACTGCTGCCCACTGTTCTAAACATGTAAAGCATGATTCATGTCAGACAGCCCCAGTAAGGGACAGGGAGTGGAGATCGACAGCAAGTTGGCGGTTCTGAGAACAGAAGATTGGTAATATAAGAGTGTATATACCTCTCTCTCAGAAGAACTTCACCTGCAGACAGCAATCTCACAAGGGGCTCTGTATGGGCTTAGAACTGAGCCTCGTCGCTATGGCAACCAGCGGGCCCAATAAGCCGCCTCCGCAGGTCTGTGACGCTGAAAGCCCATAACAGCCGTGGGCCACGGAGACCCTCGGGGAGCAGCAGCAGTAATACATTAGCAAACACCAAGAAACACTGGATAAATGTCAGCAATTAAGGGGGAGAAGACTCTAATAAGGACGTTCCAGAAGTTGTCAATCATTCCCATAGGTGCTGCACAAGGTTGGCAGTGAAAAATGAAAAGAGCTCAAAAGAGTTTTGGCTCAGGATGTGTGTGTGCTTGCATGCGTGTGTGAGAAAGGGAACACAGAGGTGGGAAATGGACCGATTGGGAGCTAAAATTAAGAGAACAAATAAAATATTGAACATGAGCTATGATTTGAGGCTGGGGTGTTTTTCATAATAGTGGCAAGGGAATCAATCAATCTTGAATACAATTTTTTTCCTGATTACTATATTTACAAAAGACATGAAATAAAAATTCACCAAAAAAAAACAAAAGTGATGAAATGGCATTATTTACTTAAATATTCAGAAATCTCCATAATACTGTAAAAGGATTCAACAAATAAATGTGCTGACAAAATATTGCAGCCTAAGTTCGGGCAGAAAACATCAAAGTTTGGGTGACTGATGCCAAACACAGCCTGCAAACAGCAGTCCTCAAGTGGCCTGCCATATGAAGAAGCCTGCGTCAGCCCCTCAAATACATCACACGCATCCCGACTACACCCACTCAAACAAACAAGGGCTAAAACATGACAATGGTAAACAGCCTCCTTTGAATTTACAGACACTGCATATGGACGCCAAGACAACTGTTAAGATCCACCCACAGATTCAAAAAACATAAGAAGGTATGCTGATTTTTACAATGTAATCCCTTTCTCCCCGGAGATAGAATTACAATGTTAATCACTAATCCAGTTAAAATGAACACACTGTTTAAATGTTAACTGGTTAAACAGTTTCACTGTATGAATGGATCAAAAAAAATCAAACTCCATTTTCTTCATTTGACTTCCTGACAGTAATACAGAAGATGCACTGAGAGAAAAGTATACGTTCTAACTTCCCTCTGGAAACCTATTAATATATTAAGTTCAATCGATTTCAACAGTACAAATAAAAAACAAACCTGTCGCTAGCTCCTTCAAAACCAATATGCTTAAAAGCTCAGTCGGCGCAATGTAAACTGACTACTGATCAGTTTTCCATTTTTCACCCTTATGAAGTTGAACAGAGCACGGAGAAAAGGTAATGAAAGCACAGCGAAGTAGGCATTGACTCAGACTGCTGGTAAATGTATTTCTAAAGCCTGGGCTGTCATGTTTATTGGTACAAATCCCGGGAGATGAGGGAAGGTTAATGAGATACGCACAAAAAACAGCCTGCCTGCCATGCACTGTCTAATGCACGGCTAGGCATTTCAATAAGGGCCAGAGGCCATTATTAAGACTGGTGCTTTAATAATATGTCCCTCCCTAAAAGCCAAGATGAGCTGAGGTGGAAAGCTGTTCTGAGGCCAAGTGCATGACGACTACACATAACCAATCACTGCTTGGGCATTAACGGTTTAATGTGCCTTAAAGATTATTCATGAGCAGTGCTCTCTTCATCAAAAAACAAGACTGTGGGTTGAGGTCTTCAGTGAGTGCACTTCAGCCCTGAAGTGGCCTGATTCAAGAGGGCAGTCTGTGGTGAGAGGGTGTAATTCAGTGACCCCGTGTCTGTTGTTCTTTTCGCTAAAGGACGAAACGATCTCTCCAACCTCCCTTTTAATAGTATGAGCTAAATGCAATTGGTGAGATACATGAGCCTACAAGTGCACGCTGAAAATAAACAATACAGTCATAGTCTTTTGTTCTGGTAATCTCAAATACTAAGTAGTCACAGGGTTTTATGCTTTATTTTGTGCTTTAATGGTAACCACAACCATCTTAATAGTTTCAGAAATAAAACAGCCAGATACATTTTACTCACATTTTTTACATTTACAATGGATATATGGAGGTGGGGGGTTGGACTTTCAACACCTGAAACAAACAGTGCCCAAAAAACAGGTTTGTTCATCAGGCCACTCCCTTTGAAATTGTACTTGCCCTCAATTAGGCACCTGACAGCAAATGAAGACACAATGACAAGCATAGAAACACATTTTTCTTTCATGGTTAAAACACAAGGACAATTTCCATGCTTAACTGGTCAATTGCACAGCGCCGATAAGTTAAAAAAAAAAAGTTCCCATGGTTCTTGTAAAGATGATTATCATAGACTAAGCTGGGAGGTGAGGTTCCTCAGGGTTCAGTGTTAGGGCCCTCTCTGATCACTGTGAACAAGTCGTACTGAAAGGCTTGGAGCACAGAACAGGGCGAGAAAGGTCACTGACCCCCGACTACATGAGCTGTAATGTCCACACAGAGAGGACAAGGGAAAGGAGCTGCTCTGTGACATCTTAATTAGCACCAACATCTTTCTTTCATATTGGGTGATGCTTCAACCACTACAGAAAAGAAGAAATTATTCTATTCAGTTTGTCTAAACTTCTATAAGAAATGTTTTCTTACACTATAGGGACAATTTTTGTCATGTTAGTTGTTTTGTGTGTACATATATATATATATATATATATACACACACACAGGTGCATCTTAATAAATTAGAATGTCATGGAAAAGTTTATTTCAGTATTTCAACTAAAATTGTGAAACTTGTGTATTAAATAAATTCAATGCACACAGACTGAAGTAGTTTAAGTCTTTGATTCTTTTAATTGTGAAGATTTTGGCTCACATTGAACTGAACTGGACTGTGGCCTAGTGGTCCAAAGTACTCTTTTTAAATGAGAGCAAGTTTTGTATTTCATTTGGAAACCAAAGTCCTAGAGTCTTGAGGAAGGGCGGAGAAGCTCAAAGCCCAAGTTGCTTGAAGTCCAGTGTGAAATTTCCACAGTGTGTGATTATTTGGGGTGCAATGTCTTCTGCTGGTGTTGGTCCATTGTGTTTTTTTGAAAACCAGAAGTCACTGCACCTGTTTACCAAAGCATTTTGGAGCACTTCATGCTTCATTCTGCTGACCAGCATTTTGAAGATGCTGATCTCATTTTCCAGCAGGATTTGGCACCTGCCCACACTCCCAAAAGCACCAAAAGTTGGTTAAATGACCGTGGTGTTGGTGTGCTTGAATGGCCAGCAAACTCACCAGACCTGAACCCCATAGAGAATCTATAGGGTATTGTCAAGAGGAAAATGAGAAACAACAGACCAAAACAATGCAGATGAGCTGAAGGCCACTGTCAAAGAAACCTGGGCTTCCATACCACCTCAGCAGTGCCACACACTGATCACCTCCATGCGACACCGAATTGAGGCAGTTATTAAAACAAAATGAGCCCCTACCAAGTATTGAGTACATGTACAGTAAATGAACATACTTTCCAGGAGGTGAACAATTCACTAAAAAAAGTTTTTATTATTGGCCTTATGAAGTTTTCTAATTTGTTGAATTGGTGGGGTTTTGTTAAATGTGAGCCAAAATCATCACAATTAAAAGAACCAAATATTTAAACTACTTCAGTCTGTGTGCTTTGAATTTATTTAATACACAAGTCTCACAAATTGAGTTTAATTACTGAAATTAATGAACTTTTCCACAACATTCTAATTTATTGAGATGCACCTGTATATACACAATTATTCTGTAAATAATAATTATCAAATCTGGGCAGTTTTAAATTAAACTGTAGCAACAGACAGGTGTGCTATCGTCACAGGATATTAAAATAAAAAGTAAAAGAGAGGGGGAAAAACATACCGAGTCATCTGTGGCAGTGGCAGGCCAGCCATCCCACTGTTGATGCCGCACAGGGATGTTAGTCAGGTCTGAAATGTTCCTTTTCACCTGAGATATAAACAGACAAAATGATCAGAAAACAGGTACAAGAACAACAATCTACAAACACATTCAAGTTTATTTCACAAACACTACCAGACAACACTTTTAGACACTACTTGAAACACAAAGTGTACCTGCTATTGTGGCTAAGATATAAGTGACTATGATGGGAGGAAGAAAAGGCAAGTGGTGGAAAAGAGCTCAGTGTTCTCAAAATTCCACAGCTGCCTGTCCTAATGCCAAATCCCAACAGCCCTTCACTCGAAAAAAGGACAGTATTTCTGTTCTGCTATTCACCCCTGTGTTACTGGATTTAATAATATCGCATGCATTTAAATTGTTGATGCTTGCCCCATTCCTACGCCGCTGTTGGTTTAAAGCCCAACGCCAGGCTGATCTGCGAAGGACAGGGGTGATCAAAGCAGGCGTCATCCAGAGCTGGATGGGCTGCAGATTCTAGTACATTATCCCCAGAGAATGCACTACCCCGAGGCGCTAGATACAGAGGCAGAGAAATCTAGCCATTGTGGCGGAAAGCCCTCATAGCGCATGGCCAAATCCCACCGCCAGTGCACTGAGTGGACATGTATCCTCTGCCAGACTGAGGACTCGTGCCCACGGAGGCAGAAACGATGCCCTAAGGTGCTTGTGAAAACAAAAGACACGAAGAAGGGTTGAAAGAGATTTAAGGGTTACGAATTCATTAACAGAAACAATTATAAATATTTCTGTTTCTGAAATTTCTGTTATATTTCTGACAAAAATATAACCACTAATAATGTGAATACTTATGGATGCAATAATACAGAGGTTGTGGGTTGGAGGGATGTGACCGAAAATGTGTCAGGGAACTGATATTGTCTTTGACACGAGGAGAAAAAAAACTACGCCAATGCAAATAATGAAAAATAAATTTTGAGAATAAGCAATAATAATAATTATAATAATAATAGTTAATTTTATATATTTAACATTTTTTCAAGACTTTAGAAACTAAAATGATTAATACTCCTAATTATCTCCTAATGTCTCCTAATACTCCTAATTAACTCCTAATGTCATGTCAATAATTAAGCACATTGTTTTCAGTTCATGATAATATTTAAAACTGAACTTCATTACAAAGGCATTTGTTGACTGAAAAATAAAATGGTATAGAAACCATTTTCACTCAGATATTGCTAATATATTTCACAAAAAAAACAGCAAGTAACATTAAATTAAATATTACATTTTGGAGAAGAAAAATGAAATGGTATTTTCCTGCAAAAAATTAGGCTACTCCAATAATACTTTTAATTACAAATGATTTACAACTGATATAAGTTTACAGTGTACTGTGTTGATGTCCATATTTAAAATCGGTGTTCTGAAGCAAAATAATTTAAGAACCACGGCATTCATTTGAAGCCACGCAAGTGTGATTTAAAGGATTATCAGACAGAAAATATTTTTTTAATTTTTCAATAATATAATATAAATATGATATAAAGAACCATGGGTAAAGTGAGCGTTCTGACCATTTTGGTAACTCAACAAATTCAGATATTGACGTCCATGTCAGCTGAAGTCGGACACTCTACCATGACACGCACGCACACATGCAAACGCACACTTAAACATCCACAAGCACACACACTGGCCTGTGCATTTCTTATTGAAGCGAGCAAGGGTCCGATGGGTTGGCCAGTGTTATTACAGAGTGTAATATCTGTGTTTGACCAAAGGGCTACAGGGATTTGGCTGCCCAGGCCTGACCGGCATGCTGCCGTAAACACCGGCTCTTGGCTGTAATGAACCGTTCAGGGTCAAATGGCACCGTAGCCCAAGAGAAAGCAGAAGGTAACGCCACCACTGAGGGTCAGACAGAAGCATTTAACTGCTATAACAAACCGGCCTGGCTTTATTTCATTGGGTCTTTTTTTATGAGCACTGCCCTTCTGTCAATATACCTATACCACGCAGTACTTCAGCCAGACTTCATCCATCTTGACAAACATCTTAAGAGAAGCTATTTACTGTTATTTGATTTCAAAACAGATTTAGCTATATTGGAAGGTAGAGATTTGGACATTCTTGGAGAATAAGAAAATAAAAGAGCAAATAAAACCACACTACAAACCTGTCAGTGAAAAAAGGTGGTATACAAGTTAATTTATCAGAGGTGGCTGGTTGGGTGGGGGGATTTTTCTGCAAATACTGCAAATTATAATTGACTTAAAAGGAGAAAGCCCCATACTGATGCAATATTCACAAACACAAGTGTCATTACCTATTCATGAGCTACGAATTCCTCCTCTTAGCAGTCAGGGGTCTGCAAATTAAAGCCATTACCCAACTAAATGAGAAAAAATATACACGGGAAGGATAAACAAACAAATCCACCGAATAACAAGTTTATTTACCACTGATTTCCAAGAGAAAGTAAAGAGAGTTTGAAGATGTTCGGTAAGGGCTGACATTTGTTCTGTCTTACACAAACCGCTGCCCATAAAGAACAATGAGGTTTGATTAAACGATGAAGGAAAAGATGCCGTCCTATTAAACCCATCCGCTGGCATTTCATTTTAAATGTCACAACAGAGTTTTTAACATCAGGGAACAGACTTCCACTGTGAAAAGGAAGAATGGGGAAAAGCTGAAAATGTTGACATTATATCAGAAAATGCAGGAAGATCTCATGGATAAAGAAATTTCAGCTGCCAGGATTATATTCTTAAGGGCTGCACCAGCGGCTTTCATATAAAAAGCTTTTCTTTCATTCATATATTCTCCAGTGTGGTTGTCATTTAAGATAAATATTACATATGTCATCCTCAAAACAAACATTTCCGTGGTGTCAAAATAACATCCTGCTTAGTAGATGGACTGCATAAAATTTATAAAAATATAGAATAGTATTTTAAATACAAAGAAACTGAAAGGCATCTGTGTGTTGCTGCCCCCTTACTGACTGAACCTAAACTGCACAATTCAATTTGAAGATTAATCTAATCTTTTATATATATATATATATATATATATATATATATATATATATATATATATATATATATATATAAATATATATATATATATATATAACAATTTTGAATATTATTTTAAATAAGTTTATTAATGTTCTTAATATATTCATATAAAAACAAAGATTAGTCAAAGTGCGCAAAAAAATCATACAAAATTAAATTACTTGGACATCAATAAACACGTACACTCTCCTAGACAAACATGCACACACACACACAGACAAACACGCACACACACAAGCACGCACAATAATGATCCAATCTTTCTAAATGCCAAGTACTGGTAATCCTTGGCTGGAGAGAAATCAAAGCGAAGAAAAGGTTGCTGTTAAACAGTCACAAGCTCTTCAGCACCAGATGCCTTTCATTCACACTCTTTCACTCGCCATCCTTCTTTTCTTCCTCTACGTTCATCTCTCCAGCTGCAGAGAGAAACATTGTGGGGCCGGCAAAAATCCCTGGGACGAGTCGTCTGGTCACGGACAGCAGAGCCCAATCGGACGGCCCTATTCTCCCCGCCACTTTCCAGACAAACATTTGCTCTGAGGCTTAAGCGTAACCCCGAATTCGGGTTTGGGAATGCCAATCAGAGGAGGAGAGCAAGGCCCAGGGCCGAATAGTGGAAGGGTACGTTCCCTGGGAGCCTGGAGGCAGAGCGAGAGCTTTTGGCAAAGACAAACAACGGGAGAGCACTGAGGGACTCTCTTCTCTCACTCTCTTTTGCTGCTCCTATTGATATGCACATGCAGAAAAGCATCGGCTGGTCTTCAGCAAAGACAAAAGATGAGCAGAAAAAGAAAGGCTGGAGAGGACTCCTCTCCATATGTGACTGTGAAGGGGTGAATGGGGAAAAGAAGAGAGAGGGGAGACTGTGAGAGCTCTCTGTTGCTGTTTTGTTGCATTTTCACACTAGGCCTTGAGTTTTAGAGCCACAATTGGAAAACAAAAACTCTTCTCACTTGTTACTAACTATTTCTCAGCCGAACGTTTGTGAAGAAAATGTGGTGGATCCCGCTGAGCTTTTTTTTCCCTGTTCACATGTTTATTTTCTGACATTTTCGGAAACAAAAGCAAGTGCTTGGTCATTAAGATGAAAATGTTCCCATCCCAAAAGAGAGAAAATCGTGGAGTAACTAATGAACTCTCCAGCCAACTAAACTAACTCTGAGAGAGAGCCATTTAGAAAGCGACATGCAACCAATAAGGTGATCTCTTACAAAAACAGTTTGTATCGCATTCAATTTGTTTCTCCTTAGAAAACAAATCTTCTCCTACTCCCCCTCGTTCTCCATCTTAGGAAGAAAGAAACCGAATGCCTGAGGATCAGGCCAGTCAGGGCCACAGCGGCCCGTTTGATTCAGCTTTGTCCAGTCACTCGCTCCCCTACCAAGCCAACAGCTTCGCTTCCTGCTCCTCTTTTCTCTTCTTAGCGGGCTCTTCTCTCCAGTTGTTGTAATCCCGGCAGAAACACTTAAGGTTCACAGTAGGTGCTCATCAAAACCATCTGCTGAGGGAAAGAGAGCGCTCGCCCATCTCACTTTAATCTCTTCAATTAGCACCATTACAAACCTGTCAAGTAGTCTGATTACTGTAATGGTGACCAGCACCATCAAGGCGGCAGTTTCGCCGGGAAAGGGATTGTGGGATTGAGTAGACAAAGATGAGGTGGGGAAAATCAGTTCTTAAGTTAAAAAAAAGAAAGAATTTGGTCTTAAAAGTATAACGATTATGAAAATATGGACTAATAAAAAGGAAGAGTTCACTCAAAAATAAACATGAGGGTGAGTAAATAAGGGCATCATTATTTATTTCATCATTTAATGGTATTTTTCTCACCAAATTCCTTTTGCTTCTCATAATAACATTTTTCCAAACAAATGTCATTTTAAAATGGAACCTGTTTAAGGGTTTTTTAGAAATTTTAATCGGAAAACAAGAACACCTTGTCAAGAAAATCTTGTTATTTCCCAGGAAACCATTTCTTATATTTTATGCATTTGTTGCTTCTCATGTCAACAATTCTTGTTTCAAGGATTTTTACTCATTTTAACCAGAAAAATTAGACCAAATCTAAAGAATAAAGATAAATTCCCAGAAAAAGTCAAACTGCTTTTCAAGTAAAAGAAAAAGAACATCACAGATGTCTATTTCTTCAAAACACCACTGCACAGGCCCAACATGACTCCCACAGCAGCACTGAGGGAGGGGTTCAAGTGGCGCTGTCAGTCCACAGGGAGCTTGTTACACTTGACGTGGTGTGTGCTACCTGCTGTGAATAATTAATGGAGCCATTTCCAGAAAACTGTGTGTAGGTTACTAGGGCAGGCCGAGGAGAATGCAAGGGACTCAGGGAGGGGTTGTGTGTGTACAGAATGGAGCGCTTAGGTTTTGTGTCCCACACAAACCAACCTTAAATACAACACAGTGCAGTTAAAAGGAGAGTAATGAAAAGAAAGGCATCGCCCAGGTCTGATGGGAGAGGGACAGGAGCTGATGAGCCACAGGGGGGTTTGTACTGCTCCATACTGAGCTCTGGTTATTCCAGACACTGTGATGAGTAAACAGAAAGACGCACAGTAGACAAGAGTCTTCTAGCATATTAAACTCACCTGCTACAAAATACAATGTTTTCAAAAGGAGGAAATAAGAGAACCTCCCACTGCCTCAAGATTTTAAGATTTCCACTTCACATAAAAAGGGAAAGTGGGAAAGTAGAAATTTTACTTATATTTTACAATAGCCAATGAGAAATATAAGTTAATAAAAGAAATGGAGGGGGGGGGGGGGGTCTTAAAAATTATTATATTTTAGAATGTCTGCTGTCTTCGGAAATTAGAAGAAAAGATACAATATCCTAAATAAAAATCTGTTTTGAGTGGTATAATAAAGGGGACATTTGTGATTGATTTACATATAAAAATAAGAAAATTAACATAAATGTGAAAATACTATACTAAATATTCGACTCATGTTTAATATCCAGAATGTCTGAATGTTGTACAATGTGACAAATACAAATTTGGTTTGAATAAATGACCTGTCATCCAGGAAAATCTACCGTGAAATGCAAAACAATGTGAATCTCTTAAATCACAGGAAATTGTATATGATGGGCCCATTCTAAATGTACTGTTCACATGACAAAAAAAAAGGTATGCATAATTTCACCCAAAACACACAGTTGTGATTAGATATTATGAGACCCTTCTGAAGTCAGCATTTCCATAGGCATTCTGGAAATTAAGAACTTTGACTGGGAGATAATTAGCTTCGGCTCAACATAGGCCTTAATCATTGGTACCATCTCCTCCACAATGAGGACTTTCATTTTAGCATATAATACTTAAATTGATACCCTACCAAAAAAATCTAGCAGTGTCAGAGAACACATAAATGCAGTAGACAGACAGACAGACAGACAGACAGCAGGTGTAGACAGACAGGTCTCACCTCCTGGATGGTTTTGCTGGCGGGAAAGTTGAGGCTGTAATCTCTCTGTGCTTCATGGTGGCTAATGACAAGCAGGTAGTTCTGCTCTGACGACCCTGGCTGGGCACTGGTAAATGACAGGGAGGGCAGAAGGGGGGAAAAGAGAGAGGGGAGCATTAGAGTTCAGCAGTGGACATGTCAGGGCTAGTCTATGTCTCCACAGGGTCTGGGGTTCATATATCTGGGCTCCGACAAGCCTATGCCACCCCACTGCTCTGCTTGGGTAGCAGGAGGCCAGGGCAGAGCCAAGGGCCACAGCATGGGCACACACCAGCACCAAGGCCATCTGGAGATATCGAATGGGGCTAAGAGGTATAAACGTCACACAAAAGGACAAGAGGGCTTGTGTCGTTTGCCTGCTCCAGTCACCCTTGAAGCCCTGACCTCAGAGCGGGTTTGAGATTCATGGGAGCCTTGGTGCTGAGCTGTAGGAGAGAAGGCCTCATCTGATGACAAACGATGGGGGTTAAGTAGTGCTTTGAGCAAATGCTCCGTCTGTGTGTGTGAATATGAATCAACAGCTTAGACGCGAGCCTGCAGACTAATCAGGGTTCGACTGAAAGCAGTCAGGAAGAGGAGAGTCTGGGAATTAATATGTAACGCACACATTAATTATGCAACCAGCGCCTTAATCTGAGGAGCTTTGGACAAGCTTATGTTAACAGAGGACCAAATTTACTGTAATGGCAGCTTATTTACATTGACTAAAACTGTGAAATCAATATGTAAATGTAATGTTTGTTGTAGCTAGCAATGAAGATTGAAACGGTGGCCTTGGAGAGGAGGATGCATACACAATGTTGTGGTGAGTGGAAAAACACAGCAGCATGAATGCAGGCTGTAAAGGGGGCGGGGGGGGGGGTTAATTGGGTATCAAGGCTCTCACCAAATAAGGACAATTTGGAGACATTTTGCATTCTGATACAACATATTTCCATTGACTAATGGGCATAACTAAAGGTAGGGTTTGGGTAACAATATATATATTTAAAGATTTACAACAGTCTGAAATTGATTCTTAAAATCCCAAGACTGATTAAATATAAGCCTTCTTTGACGCATTGCTAACCAGTGTTTATTATCTGCTATATACTACTAGCTATACAAAACCACTCATTCAGTACTGTCCACATAATATACTTCACATCACAGCAAAATACACATTGTAACTGTACTATTGCTAACTTTGAGTGAAACTCAGAATTGTGAATTTGTGGATCATGAACGAATTAAAAAGAGAAATCTCATTCAAAAGCAGCCCTAATTAATGATGTACAATATTTTTTAAGTATTTAAATTATTACAGTTCTACTGAATGTGAAAACACAAATCTCATATACATTCCTAATTAAAAATAAAAATTGTACACACAAAATACATTTTTATATGAAAACATACACTACTGTTCAAAAATACAGTAAAACAGTAATACTGTAAAGTATTATTACATTTACATGCATTTTAAAATGTTAATATTTATTATTATTATTATTATTATTATAGAATTATTATGCTTACTATTTTTGTGAAAACATGATAAATTTTATTTCAGGATTCCTTGAATAATTCAATTTGAAAAGCATTTCTTGGAAATACATATCTTGACATTACAAATGTCATTTTCGATGAATTTAATTTGCCCTCACAGAATAAAAGTATAAAAAATAAAATGTTTTCAAAACAAGAATGTATATGTATATATATTTCAAAAAGCAAAATGCATTTTTCAACGTATAAACTTATGTGTATATATATAAGAATTTATTCTGAACTCTTAGGTTTGTCCCACTTAAGATGGTGTTATGAAACCGTGATCTAAAAAGTAAACTGCAAAGTAGAACTTTTCCCTCTAAGGAGTTGAAACTATGTGAAATTTCCTCTCACAACAGCTCTACAGCATAAGGTTCATCTGTAGGATCTTAACCAGGTTCAGCCCTCTGTGGTCCCAACAGCACCTGGAGCTGAACCGCCACCCCCCCACCTCTCCTCCTAAATTCACCCTAAAAGCTTCTCCACACCATCGGAGGCACTTGAAATAGAATGTCACTGAGCAGATTGGTTTAATTCAGCAAGAAGTTTGACCCTGCAAGACTGAGATTTTATTAAAAGTCCTACCATCTTGTTCCTCATATAGGTACGTACTGTATGAACACACTCACAATACCAACCTCTTGATATAATTCCTCTTACAAACATGTTTAGAGTGAACTATACCAACAAATAAAAAACACAAACACACCTTTTCCTTCCATCTTTTAAAATTTAGTTTTTGCATCCGTTTTTTTTTCTGCGCTGCCTGTTTTGATTTGACAAGTCTAAGCACTAATTGCTGCAGTTTAAACAGTTTTTCCTTTCTGCCAAAACCAGCAGATTCCTCGGGCCCCGAAGTCTCACAGGAGATCAGATGCAGAAAATGAGATAAATACCAAATGCGCACGGACTCATTTGCTTATTTGTATTTGAAATAGCAGAAGTTCAAATTAAAATAACCTTAAACACACACATCTCCTGGAAGCAACAGAAATAGATGATTCGTTTTCAATTATTCATAAAGTTCCATTATTTATGCTGGAGATTAGGGGTTTGGATACCTCCATGAGAGGGAGAGTGAGCGAGATGAGCTTGGCTCATCACTGGATTTCTGTAACTACCTTGGATGGAGTGTCTGTCTTGAAAGCTCCAAAGCCTGTGCCGTATTTGCATTCAAAACAGAGGGAAGAAAATGAGGCAGGCGGCGCAGTGTGAAGATGGGTTTGATTAATATGTTTGGATATGGTGTGCTGAGGTATGCTTTGCAGTAATTGCCTACAGTGGCTTTTATTTGTTGAGTACTGTCCCATTGTTCACAGCCTGCATCCTGAGACCCCAAACTTTAATTTAAACTAAAAGCAAGCTGATAAGAGAACTTTTTTTAAAGGGAATCTCTTTAGCGCTTCTTTTAATGCAATAATACATAAAAAATGTCTTGATATATTTATGTATTCTTTATTATATATATTTATTTATTTATTTATTTCACTTGACTCTTTCCCCGTCTCTCTGTGACAGTTATTTATAAAGGCAGTTAACAGCTTGTCTGCTCACCCTGCTGGAATCCCTCTTCTCACTGCACCAGGAGGACAATCACGGGCCACAATGGGGTCACACCTAACTAACACCGTCCTTCTCTTTGTCTCCCCTATTTTGAGTCCTCTAAAATAGTTTCTGGGATATAATTAGATCCTGCCACTGATGATGAGCTCTAGTAGGTGCTGGATATTAGATATTGTGCCATTTAGAGACAGAGGTGACAAGGTCACTGCGCATGTCACCTGCCTGATAGAGAAAAACGAGACGTGCGAGAGCAGCTGTCAGGATCACGTTAATATGTGTGATCTCAACAGATCCATTAAACCCCTGACCAGCAATGTGGTGCACAACAGTATGCAGTACGTCACAGTAATGTGTACTTCTGTTGCAATCTCCAAAATGAAAGCTAATCAAAAAATACACACACACAAAATGCCTGTGGATCAAATGAAATGCAGCCATCTGAAAAGGTGCCAAATAACAAGAGGGAAAAGAATTAAGCGCTGATGTGTTTTGGAGGGTGCTGTTATCACAATGTTAGTTTACAGCCCATTTAGTACTTTTTTGCAGAATGTTTTCACACTCTAGAGTACAGTGTCCACACAAGTTGACATAAATGCCAGTTTATACCCAGTCGCTTGACGGCATCGCCACCACCACCTCCCCACAGCAGTGCTAATCAACACATAATTACACACACAAACACATCCACATCAATATAACACATACACGCGGTCCTTTCTATCTGAAGTTACTTTCATTTATTCCTTTAAATCGCACTGCTCTGACCACAATGTCAATGTCTTGCTTATATAAATAGAAGGACATAGGGTGTTAATCAACCATATTTTCCTTCAGCTCTTTTTAAATGGAATGTATATCGAGTCTCTAAATTCACATATGCATTGCTAAATTCCTAAACCCTCTATCAGATCCAATATATACACTGACATTCAAAGTTTTGGGGTCTATAAGATTTTTTTCACATAAGTCTCTTATTTGGTCAAAAATACAGAAACATATTATTTTTGTTAAATTATGTTAAAATGCAATTATTTACTGTGATGACAAAGCTGGGAAGAAATTCCGCAGCAATTACTCCAGTCTTCAGTGTCACATGACCTTCAGAACTCATTTTAATACACTAATTTGATGCTCAAATATTTCTTATTATACATGTTGTCCTGCTTAATATTTTCCCGGAATCTTTGATAAATAGAAAGCTCAAAAGAACAGTATTTACTTAATATAGAGTTATTTTGTAGCATTATAAACGTCCTCACTGTGATTTTTATACATTTAATGCTTCCTTGCAGAACAAAAAATTTTTATATATTCACAAAACAAACACTGAAAATAATGCTAATATATAAGAAATACATACATAAAAACTAAAGCTTTTCAGTTGATTAAATGAGGAGCTACTGTCACTGCCTAAAATGTGGTCTTGCCCCGCCACCTAGTGGTGAGAGTGGGACTTTTCTTAAACACAAGGGATCAAGGTTTTCTGGTTCACGAGGTCCAGTCAACCCCTGCTGGTAGATAATGCCAACTACAAAATTCTGTTGCCACAAAGCAGCTTTCTCCATTCAAATGTTGCTTAGTATTGACACATTATAATATAAACATTAATAGAAATTCTACTGGAAAGTCTACAAAAATGACAAACATCATTGCCTAAATCCTGGGAATGTCATGCCATCAACCTCATTTAAACAAGATTTTGAAGTATTGATAACACAAATAATGCCCATATTTTTTAGAGTTTAAAACAGATATATGGGCAGCTTTTAGATGATGGGATAAACCTGGATTCTGAGACAAACTTCAGGCTTTTTATACGAGTAATGATTGTATAAAGAGATGGGCCATATATACATGTCAACTACAGGAAAGGATGTCCATCCATTCATTTAGGAGAGTCTGTCAAGCCTGTTTGACAACTCTGTATACTCCAGAAAGTGCATGTACATTAATTGCATGTTGTTTCTTTTAAATAAATAGTTAAAGCAAACACAATATACTTGCTTTACCTAATGTTTATGCAGAAATGAAGAAAATAGATGTTTAGGGCATTACAAAGACATACCTGCTCTGGCTGGTGCTGGCTAAAGGGGCAATATCAGGGGTGAGAACATACAAACTGTTGTTCTTGGGGAGATGTAAACTCTGCAGAACCGTCTGAGAGAAAGTCAAACAGAAGAAAACCATCAGAGGTCAAAAATGCTTTTGAAGTGTCCTTTTTTTTTTTTTTTTTTACTGTATAAGTACAACATACAAGAAAAACAACAAAGAGTAGTTTAATGAAAACCAAAAGGCACAAAACTAATTACACCAATAATAATAGTACAAATTATAATAAATCCCACCCCTAAATATGACAGTAAACGTTTTTTCCATATATTTTAAATAATTTTAAACAAATATATAAGAAAAAAATATATAAGCATTTTGAGAAAAAAATGCATGCACATTAATGCATATAAAAATAAATAAATCAATGCACCAATAATCTGTATATCAGCAACATATGTTCAATACTGTCATTCTTACACTGTCAGGTACATCTCCACTCTTCCAGCCTTTTAACTGCATTTTAGAGACAGGCACCTGTAGCTCAGTCTCTAAAATAGTTTTAATATCACCTGCAGAGAGAAATAACAAATAATAGGTTATAAAAGGTTAATGGCAGTTTAGTATCTTACCACTAGAGGACAGTGTGTATCTAGTCTAGATTTGTCATGGTTTTGTCAAGTACTCTTTCCAGCTCAACTCAATTTTTCTTATTTGCAAATAGTATATTTTTAAAACATCTCTTTCATTTGTCAAACCATTATATAAATACCTTGGGAATCAACATTTTCTCAACTATTATTGAGCTTATATTACCACAGATGTAGACAAAATGTCAGCAGAATATCAGTTCTAAGAGTGAGGTATTTTTCCTTATTTGTCCACCACAAACAAAACTAGGTTAGCTAATTAACCTAGCTAATAATACAATGTATTATGAATGCCAAGCTTCAAACAGAAACTTCTTAAAGATGATGCTTGTGCATCGAAAACTTATCACCCACAACCAACCACAAAATGATTTCGGCACAACCCAAGCAATTTCAAATATACACAACACATGACATATTTACAATAACTGTAAGACCCAAACTGTAAGTGCATTATATATAAAAAAGCAACATTATATATTGTAACAATGTAAATAATAATTGTAATATTCAATAATATAAATAGATTATTAAAATATTTTTTTCTTTCAAATGTACAACATACATACCGTACACACAATAAATCATATACCATTACATTAACACCAAAAAGGCAGAGCAGCGATTTTCTTCTTCATTTTATTTGTGTGGCTTTTTGAGTGACACACCTCCTGCCGCTCCGAGCTCTTCCTGTTGACTTCGCTCTTGACATACGATTCAACTTTCATTCACAGAAATACAGTCACACAAACAGTATGAGGTTCAGTGGCTTTGGTCATACCAAGAATCAAAGCTCAGCATCCACATCTACCAAGAAAATGCTTCAATAATTTTCTCAGAATTGTCTTTTCTATTTTTTTTCAAAGGATAATTATTGCAGATGACATGTTAATTATTGCCTAGTTGGCAAAAGCCCAATCTAAATGGAGAAACGTGTCAGCATTGTGGGTAACACAGCACATGAACCGTGCACTTGATGCTTGATGGCTCAGTATGATGTGTACTTCTAAGAAAGGACTGTGCTAATCATGTCTGCTTCCTTTGCAAAAGCAGCATTCACTTGCAGACTCTTTTTTTTTGGATGTGGGTCAGCAAACTGTCTACTACCAAAAGATTGATTGATGTATATAGTTATAATGTATTAAAACATTGTGTGTGCTCACCGACTGTGCTGGCATCCTCCAGAACTACCTCTATGGAGCGCTGTCTGTACTCCACACGGAAGCTGAGCATCCGCGACTGCCGCTCAATGATGTGCCCCGAGGGCTGGACAGGGCAGAAGGCCGGGCTGGATGAGGATGGGGATGGGGATGAGGAAGATGATGATGCTGATGCTGATGCTAAAGAAGGCGGGACTGAGGGCGTGTGTGCTGTTGTTTCTGATTGGCTGTGGGGTCCATAGGGGCCGGTCTGAGATGCTTCACTGGAGAAATTACTAAACAAGAAAGAAGAAAATGAGAATTAGCTTAATTAATGTTAAAATTGCTATGAGAAGCACCTTTCCATCATAACTAAAATTTTATATAAATAAACTATTTTACATACACAAACAGACAGTGTTCAAAGTAAGTATTTTTTTTAAAGAAATTAATTATTTTATCCCATACTTTTATTAAACTACTTTTATTATCAAATTGAGATATTCCACAAAAATATAAAGCAGCATTGATAATTATGGGAAATGTTTCTTGAGCACTAAATAAGCATATCAGAACTGACACTGTCAACTGTAGCTATTGCTGCTGAAATAAACAGCTTTGCCAAAGGAATAAATCACTTTATAAAATACATTAAAATAGTTAATATAAAGGTTAATATTAGTTTGTTCATTTTTTTTTTTTTTTTTTTTTTACTAAATAAAATTGAAAATGAAAATAAAACTTATTATTAATATTAATTATTACTGGGTGGGTTTGACTGAGTGTCCAAATGGAGGGTCCAAGGTTGAAAATCCCAAACTCATGAAAAATCCTACAACTTCCCATGTAACGCATAATGTGTGAAAAAAAAAAATCTCCTGCCTTTCTACATTTGCTTTATGATCCATTGTGGAGAGTGGGCATCCTGTCAATTATATGTTCACGTTATCTGACCACTGTAAGTGAAAACAGATTCCAACATCCAATTAGAAAACTTTGTTGATGATTTTACAAAAGGAGACTTGTGAGGGAGAGAAAATGAAACGAGAGAGAGAGCAGAAAAAAAGCTTGCACCTCGCTACACCACTCTGCATGATCCACAATGGCGACAGTGCTGAAATCCAAACAGTATCAGACTCAATGTAAACAGGCTTTACTGGTATAATAATATGGGCAGGGCCTAACAGACGCTCGATTGTCCCACCCAGAGAAATCATGCTTTTTTTTGCTCTGCTGAGGACACAAAACGGCTTTTTCTGGCACTTGCTCTCTCTTCTCTCTCTCTCAGTGGCTGATGGCTGAATTCCCCCATGCCCCCGTGTTCCCCTGTGGCAGTAAATAATGTCTTTTCTCTGAGCACTGGTGGGACAAAGGATCCTCTCTTCTACTCCAGGGTCAGCACATATCGCTGTAAGAGCAGGATCGGGGGGCCAGGCACAGCACACAATGCCTGACTTTATACCACCTTATTACAATACCAAAAGGTTAAAGACGTTAGGCTCTGGGGGCATTCAGAAACTCGTTAGACACAAAAAGAAAACCCAAACATAGGATAAATTAAAGAAACGTCCAGGAAAAAAAAGAGAAAAGAAAACCAGACTCCGCGCTGCAGCCTCAGTGACATCTATAGGTCAACATAGTCTCATAATTCAATGTTTATATGAAATATATTTATATGAAGTTGGATATTTATATATCCAATTTAATATAAGAACTGAGCGATAACAGTTCCATTCAGCAACAAAAAAAAAGGTCAGAAAGATATCAATTAAGTTATTCGTTTCACAAAACCAGTCCAAATTATTTGTTCATAAGCCTGGCCAGTCTACATCATCAGTTCCAGAATTCGCTGATTCAGTCCGGTTGCAGTGGTTTACAGCTTATTGGAGAAAAAACATTATTTCTAAATAACAACAAACATTTTGGTCCGGTTTTTTTTCACACAAAATGATTATACGAAACATATAATCTAAACAAAAGTCGTGGCCTAGCGGTTAGAGAGTTTGACTCCTAACCCTAGGGTTGTGGGTTCGAATCTCGGGCCGGCAATACCACGACTTAAGTGCCCTTGAGCAAGGCACTGAACCCCCAACTGCTCCCCGGGCGTCGCAGCATAAATGTCTGCCCACTGCTCCGGGTGTGTGTTCACTGCTCTATGTGTGCGCACTTTGGATGGGTTAAATGCAGAGCACAAATTCTGAGTATGGGTCACCATAATTGGCTCAATGTCACTTTCACTTTCACTATCATTTACTCTGTTGATGGTTGCCATTGACTTTCATAGTATTTTTTCTATACTACAGAAGTCAATTGCTACAAAACAACTATTTGGTTACCAGCATTCTTTAAAATAAATTCTTGTGCTCAACAGAAGAAACAAACTCACAGAGGTTTGGAACAACTTAAGGATGAGTAATTGATGACAGAGTTTTAATTCTGAGTGAACTATGCATTTAAACATGCATCCAACTAAAAAATTTAATAAATATCAATGCTTCTTAAACAAAAACAAGAAACAGCATGTGACAAGGCCAAAGGGACAAAATACAAATCTGGTAAACTTCAAACATAAAGGATGAGGTTTCCTTTGCACTTATGTTAGAGTTCAGCCTACACAAGAAATTCACGTGGTAAAAAAAAAACAAAAAAGGCCTTCACAAATGAGACACTACCTCAAGATTATTAACAAATCTAGATGTTCGTTCTTGCACAGTGATATGGGACAGCGGTTAATACACAATTCTAGAGCAGAGTGCAACAGTAGAGTCCCAAAGCCTGCGGCATCTTCAACCCATTTTTAAACGATCTTGTGATCTGTATATAATTTTCAACTGCTAATGTCTCTCTTTTTTTTCTCCCCCCTCACAGATACTGGCATTCGGTCAACAGTTATTCCACTGTGAGTGTCTAGATGGCAGTCTACACACACGCTTGGCCTGGCAGCAGCACGTAGGTCTCTGGGTCCCGCCGAGCAGAGATTCAGCTGGCGGTGGGCGACTCAATGGGGGCACTTGAGTGAACCGTGCCATCCTACAGCCTGCAGTATGGTGCCAGCCACTCACTGAATGCACAGGCTGGAAGTCGCCATCCCAGGCTTCATTCATAATTACATGCCTTTAAGAAAAACATGTCCTCATGTCCAAGCTCTTACATTCACACACCCTCGAAATAAACCGTCACAGATCACGATCCGTCTGAATATATTTGTTCTTAAGACTCTGGGGCATTCACGCTGACTGTTGAGGAAGGAGAAATGGAGGACGGACATAAGGATTGTTCACAAATGCCTTTTGTTGCCCAAAGTTTCAGTTCCTGTTATTGGGTCAGATTTTTTTTTGCTGTTGTGTTTGTGTGCTTTTCTGTTTAAAGGAAACTGAGGGAAATCTCAATACGGCTAAAGGCTTAGTGTGTAACACTTTACAAACTCTTCAAGCGAGACAGACAAAAAAACAAGAACTGTTTGTTGCATTTTTTAATTGTGGGTGTCAACGGTTTAGTGCCCAACGCTGTGCCAAGATGGTTGGCCCCTCTATATACCTTCACAACCCAGTGAAGAGTTCACAACAATGAAAGCTGTCAACTACTTTTCTTACCCACAACGCAACTGGCAGAATTTAATTGGTCGATGGAATGCTGAAAAGCTTTACATTCAGCCTAAACACACCATGAATGAGTTCACTGCGATGCAAAGCAGACCATACTAAAGAAAATGGGAAGAGGACGGGGTGGAGAAGAAGAAAAACTTGCATGTATGAAATAGTGGTGAGCATCTAAACAATCCTACTGCAATCTATTAAAACAGTATTTCAAGGGCACTGTATTAACTCACTGAAATGTGACCAGTGGCACAGAACCCACAGTTGGCTACATCCATGCAGAGTCCTATAAAAAGCTCCCAACTTTGTTGGTCGTTCTCCTCCATTAACAAGGTCATCAACCAACCGCTATGAAAACCCCCGCAGTAAACTTGATTGTTTGATTTCCTGTGACTCTGGTGTTGAAATGGCACGAAGGGGGTAATTGCTGGGGACCAGACTTCCAGAGGGAAATGAGATGACAGCTTTCTCTGCACTGCTATTACACCGCAATTATTTCCGCTACGCACTTTAATTCTCACTTTCTTTTTCCTCCCCTCGTTTTTTTTTTTCTTAAGTTGAAAGTGGTCCAAAAAGTAGCAAAAGAATGGTTTTAAGACCAGTGATGTACAATATTAGAGAAAACCAATAATTATATACAATACAGTTCAAGTTTGGGGTCTGTATTTGTATTTTTTTTTAATGGAAGAAAAAAAGACTTTCACATTGCTTCAAAAAATTATTTCAAACAAATACGGTGCAATTAAAGTTTGTCAAAGAAAAAAAAAAAAAACGTACGATGGTTTCCACAAAAGTATTAAGCACCACAAATGTTTAAACTAATTTCTAAGGGATCATGCGACAATAAGTGCAGAAAATTCAGCTATGCGATAACAAATGACATTTTTAAATATATTAAAAAGACGAGTTTTAAATTGTAGTAATATAATATGCAAGGAATAATTGATGACGGCCATTGAATTATCAGAAAAATAATGCCCCTTTTTGCGTTGTGGCCGTTACACATCAGGGGTGCATTATATTTCTAATAATTAAACGGCCTGAAGTCAATAATTCTGCTTATACTAGTTACCACACCTCAAGACATTGATCAGATAATATATTTAAAGGGAGCCATCCTGTTTTTGTACTTAAATCGCTATTGTGAGTATGATTATTTCTTCGGCATCTCATCCAATGCCTCTTTTGCTAGTTCCAAAACGTCATTTTAAAGCTGGTAATGGGAGTCTTGAGCCATGATAGCATTGTAATGCAGTTATTCATGAAGTTATTAGAAAGAGAGCGAGAGAGAGAGAGAGAGAGAGAGAGAGAGAGAGAGAGAGAGAGAGCGCTTGTGTGAATTAGGCTACCTCTGTGCATCCCTCAACAGTCTTCTGCAGCAGCGTCTCTAAACACCTCGCTAGTGAGAAATGTCATTAGATGAGCAGACATGATAAGATGAGCAGACATGATAAGAGCTCTACCAAAGGCTCTACAAGCCAAAACACAAGCTGCTCTGACATTTCCCCTTGATTCCTTAACATCCAGGGAATCAGCAGCAGCCACAGATGGGTTTATTATAACTCTATCCATCAAGCTAAGCCAGTTCTTGATTCAGAGTTTACCAGAATTAATCTCTACTCTAAAGACCACCACGTGTAATTTGATGGAGTGGAATCTCTGCCATAGTTTTGTAAAGGGAAAGCCTTGAGTAAATGGTTTTAGATTCATAAGAATCAACAAATCAACACAATACCTTTGCAAGATCCCATTTTCTTGTGGTATGACTCCATTGATGGCTGCCTATATAGAAGAAAAACAAGAAAGAAAGAAAAAATGATTGTTGGGTTCAGTTAAAACAGAAAGTTATCATAACACAAAACCTTTTTGATCTTTTTTTGTGCATATGAATGTATAAAAGGAAACATATATTTTAGGTGATGCAAATAGTCACCATTTTTGTTGACGTTTTTAACACCTCATGTCTGAATATGTTTACTTCCCTACTATACAGTGAGCAAAAGAACAGTTTATCAATTGCTGAGAAGTAATGTGATACAGAACATACATCAGAATGCAACAGAATGCAAATTCGGAGCATTGTTAATCAATTTATTTTACAATACTGTTCAAAGGTTTGGGGTCAGTTATGGTTATAAACAAATGAAAAGATTTATTCAGCAAGGATGAACTTTTTATTCATCAAAGAATATTGGGGGAGAATGTATTATGGTTTCCACAAATATATGAAGTAGCACAACTGTTTTCAACATTGATAATAATACAAAATATTTACTGATTGGCATAGCATAGCACATAACACATAAGGATAACTACCCAAATAAATAATGGTCTAAATATACTGATTCTTTTTTAAAGGGGTCATGAACTGAGAAATCTAAATTCCCTTGATCTTTTGACATATAAGAGGTCATTGTACTATAAAAACAACCTGTAAGTTTCAGAACTCAAAACTTCCCCGCATGTCTAAAAACAGCTTTTATTGAAGCCAGTCTGCCAAAATGACATGGCGCTCAGATCAGGCGGGTCAAAACAGGAAATTAAATAGCCTATTACTTCTAAATTATGATGATTAGGGCTGCACTATTAATCAAATGTGATGAATTGCGAATGTCATGCACATTTTGTCAGTAAAGATTAGGCCATTTAACTTCTCATGAAAGACTTGCTCAGGTGCAGCTTGGTGTTTGTATGAACAAGTGTGCTTCTGGCTTCGACGTGGGGGGTTCAAACACTCGCTGGCTGTCCCAACTCTGCATTTTTTGACCACTTAACCACGTAGAAGCTAGGGTATGCTTTCTTTGAATTGCTGCCAGCATACAACCAGCTTCCTGCTAAATATAGTAAAACAGCCCACTTTTAAGATAAAGAGCGACTTTGTGGATGAAAATCTGTCTTTAAAACCACAATTTCTTCATTTTTGTTTGAAAACTGTCGAGATACAAGACATGCAAGGTCACATGCAATCCCTCATGCAAATTAGCACTACAGAAACGCCCCCGTTACATTCATCCAAACAAAACAAGCCTCTGTCTGTCTGCCTCTATCTGTGATGTGACACCTGTCACAGCTGCATTTTTTTTTAGGCTCTAGAGGTGAAATGTTCATGTGGCGGCGAATGAAAGGTGATATACCAGACTATATAAAGACTATAAATCACCAGGATCCCAGTAATAAGACTTAGAAGGCTTTTACAATTACAATTTCCACACCATGTATTCAGAGGATGGGATGGGCTCCTGCAAGGAATTTTTCGGACCATTTTGAATTGTCTAAATTACTTGTTTGCAATAGATGAGATGAAAGGCTATAAAAAGGTGTGGGTCTCTGCAGACTAGACTGACAAATGTTAAGTTATTGGTGATTTACATCACCGAATCTAAACAAAATCCTGAAAGTGGCAAATAAATTTTTGGATTTTTCATTGGATTGACTGAGGAGCTAGTTAACAGACTACCTGTATGTTTGAATGTAATAATTTCACAATCTTTTATAGAATTTTTCAGTGGGGTGCATTTTACTGCTGTGTGTGGTTTAAAGCTCTTAAAAGCTTTTAAAACTGCAGTGAGAGAGGCTTATTTCCAATCTCACTAGTAAAACATCAGTACTGATCCAAAATGTCCTTATTTACGCTCCCCCAATTCTTCCAAACCAATTATTCACCAATCCAAAAAATAAATTAAAATGTTTATATTTGATAAACTATTGCAGGTACAAACTTAACAGTGCCTTAAAGTTTTTAAGCTAAAATATGTGATTTCGCTCTTGTGATTCATGCAGAAACTTTGCATTCAGGTGGCTGAGGGAATTAAAAAAATAATGAAATAAAAAATAAAATACAATTAATGTGAAAACAACACTTTTAGCACTTATTAAGATAAACTACGCATACGAAGGAATCTGTGTAGCTGCGTTGCACTTCCAAATGCAGAGAAAAGGTGCAGTTTAGCCTTGGAGTGTCCAATGCAGAAAGTTTAAATTAAATGATTTCTATAAGCTAAAGAATACAAGGTATGGGGTGCTCCGATCACAATCGGCCGATCGTTAATGCGCATCTCGTCAGTAAAGCCGGTTCTCTAATCAGCGGTTAATTCCATCAGGTGCGTGATTTCACATAAAGCAGCTATTACTACACAGAGCCGTTGTTAACTGAGAAGATGCGCCAAAAAACGCTGAAAATGAAGTGGATTTGCGCATCTTCTCTATTAACAACGGCTCTGTGTAGTAACAGCTGCTCTATGTGAAATCACGCACCTGATGGAATTAACGGCTGATTAGATAACCGGCTTTACTGACGAGATGCGCATAACGATCGGCTGATCTTGATCGGAGCACCCCTAATACAAGGTTTACTGAATCAATGCATTACTTATAATATTATTAATATTCTGGCATAGCTTCAGCAAGGCTTAATAATATGTTTAATAATATGTTTTCATTTGGTTAATAATCAAAAATATATAATTGGCTCTGAAAACATTATTACAGCGAAAGCTTCATTTTACTTAAAAAAATTAATATTTTTATTGGGGGTTGGTTTTTTCCTATGAAGCACAAATGGGATTATCAAAAAGTGACTCCTGCTGTTTTCCATGCACAAAAAAGGAGGACGATCCCTGGCAGTCAAGTACAGCTGTAATTTAGTTTGGTTCATTATAACGTTTTACATTATACAATATCAGGATCTGAACTAATTTCCTCATGCATACTAGAAAATTACACCACTACAAATTGTGACTCACAGTGTTACAAAGAAGTGCCAAGACTGTTACTGATGCCTCCAGAAAAAAATGTGATGCCCCTTATTATAACCCAATTGTTCTGAGTGTCAAAAATGTAAAGGAACATAAAGCCTTGAATTACAAAAATGACTGACTAGGCTTTGTTGATGAGAAATTTGTGTTGTAAGTCAGTTTAACTGGTATATGGAAATGCAGCTACTCAAGAACTGTGCCAGAATGTCCTGAGGCTGTGAACAATGGTACCATTAAAAAGCTTTTGCACTAAACATAGTGGCTTTGTCTCCGATGTATCACCACAATCTTTAAACAAACAATATACAGGAGACACATGCACTTGTTAAAAAGGTTTGTGGTTTGAAAAAAATCTAGCTGTGTGTCAGTCTTACAGATTTAACAAACAAAGTGCATCTTACCACCAAGTCCCAGTTGTTGAGTTCTAGAAGTGTGATTGCCTCAGCAATGTTGTCGATTCCGGTACATGCCTGAAATAAAAAAAGAACAAACTGATTTTAATATTTGCATTTAAGTCCTCTTTTTATATTGAAAGAATGAAATAACAGAACGTCCAAAAATACATTTTTGAGAACAAATGTTCACTTCTAATATATTATGCACTAAATATTATATATAAAAGATTTTAAATTATATAAGAGATGATTTTTGTAAACCTTTAAGTTTATAGTCACAATAAAACAGTGAACATGAGCAACCTTCAATTTGTGAAATATTTCTAATTGCCACATATGTCAGATCTCTTTCTTCTTGTATTAAATAAACAGTTTGCAAATCAAAACATAGTCAATATTCGTAAACTGACTCATATAAGCAACCTTCAATTTTGGTGCATGCCATCTCAAACTATTTGTAATTGCTACATATTTCAAATCTATTTCTGCTCCTACTAAATAAACAGTTTGCCAATCAAAACATTTTGGCAATACGTGTAAAACTGACTCATTTAAAATCCCAAAGCAAACCAACTGAAAAACAAGAATGTAACAGCTGATGGCAGAGTAGAAACCGTGCAGAGTCATCTGACAGCTTCTGGCCATTACAGGGTCATGAAAAGACAGGTCAGGCTTCAGATGACAGTCTAGTAATGTTTTCTAGTCGCAAATAAGCAGACGACACCAAAATGATGTATTTTAAGATGTCTATTGTTAACTTTGTCTGGTCGTGTGCTTTTAATATTTCATTTTTGCTGAATAATTCAAACAAAGCCACTGACAGCTGATCGTCTCGAGACATGTCAACAAAAAGAAGTCACTACACATCCGTTGCTCTGAGTAGGCACAAAAACGGGTCTGATCTACACGTCCAGATCTTATAAAATCACAGATTATCAGTATTTATGTGAGGAAACCCACCTGAAAGTCGGCCAGGATCATTTCTCTGTCCATGTTGCTGTCGGAGGCCATTGCAGTGAGAGGCTACCGACTCATGTAAAAACCCCAAAAATATCAACCACCAATTTCAAAAAAGCAGCTCAGGACACGGCTTATCGGTTCACGGCAAGTAACCGAGTATAAATGCTGTTCTTCGGGGCTGTGTTGTCAGTGTTTGGGGGCTTTCAGTTTTTCTGTTATCGTCACTTTGCTGTTTTGGATCGGCATTCAAAGCAACAGAAACATCATCTTACGGCTGCCGTAAAGTAGTGCTGTGAACTGTCGCGCTCTTCACACGGTTGGAAAGAGCTGTGTATTTTTAAAGCAGCAGCAGGGCCGCGGTTGTATTTGAATAGACTGTTACACATGCGACTTGTTTGACTACATTATGACATGTTAAACCAACAAAAAAATAAAAAAGCCTTAAAAATATTTTAATAAAAATGGATATGGGCACCCTAGACAGTTCCAGTGCAATGATTGTTTTCTGTTGCAATTTTTCACAGTTCACTACCCAACTGCAACCCCACCAAAATTAGTTTTTTTTATTTAGTGATCATAAAGATATAACACTGCCAACCATGACGAGCAACTAAACGTTAGTGAGATTTCAGAAAAATCATAATATTACTAATGGGTACTCTGACTAAACATACTTTATGTCATGCTGAAAAAGCTTAAACCAGTTTAAATTGATTTGCTGGTCTTAGCTGGAACATGAAGGCCATATATGGTTTTATATGGGTTTAGAGCTATTTTCAGTGTGTCAGCATGAAAAAATAGCTTGTCAAATAGCAGAGTACCATCTTAGCCAGCTAAAACTAGGTAAAACCACATCATAATCCAGCAAGAGACTTTCATTGCAATTAAAGCTAATTTAAACTTTAACCTACAAATGTAAAGCTTTTAACATGGGAAAAATAAAACAAAAATCAGCCTTCACTGGTTTTTGCAGATATGCCAGCCCCACAATGCTGATTTCAGAGGGGTTTAGGGCAGCAGTGGGTCAGGCTGAGAGGCCTTGATTTTGGCCAGACTGAGACCAGCTTAAACCAGTGAACCAGAGACATCCATTGCAATTAAACTTACTTGAGCTTTTATAAACCTTGCCTCTATTCGTGCCTGCCTGGCTTGAAAAAAAAAAGAAAATAAAAATAAATAAACCAGCCTAAGCTGGTTTGCTAGTCTCACAACATTGACCACTAAAGATTGCCCAAAATTCTCTCAAACACAGCAAATCAGTATAGACATATAGCAGTGATATATTATATATTTGTGTGTTCTATGTAAATATATAAGCCATTGCTGTGCTATATGACTTTAATTCCAATGAATAAACGAACAGATGCGATGGTCAAATATCGCCAAACTGGCCATTTTCAGACAGATTGTACTTGTGGTGCGCTGCAGGGATTCATCTCGGCAGTTCACATGACTGAATTTAAACCTTGCACTGTTTCACAGCCTTTCATCCTACCAGTAATTTGAATAAATTTCACTTCAAACACACATTTATGGAGAGGGGAATTTTACACTGGTAATACCAACACTTCAAAGTCTTCACAACTCAAGGATGAAATGGCAGAACCTGTGAGAAAAAAGCAAGCAGAAAATGCGTCTCTCAGCCTCTCCCTAGCAACACTACCGTTGAGTCCCGCCTCACTCCGAGTCTGTTAAAAGTGGGCGGAAGTGTCGGCCCTTTATTTCAAAAAACGGAGTGATGTCAAATAACAGAAGCAGACTCGCTGACACAGTCAGCTGTCTTCCAACCAGCTTATTCAACGCCCATAACCCGGCCGAGGAGGATAACTCGATGCCCGAGACGTAGCCTAACCATTCTGCAGGTAGTGGATACAATGTTTCATTTGAAATGATCCATTATGACGTCGTCCATCATCGTCACAGTGCAACTGCACCTCCGTGCGCGAGGAATCACTACGACAGAACATTTTAGATACTCTCGCCTGCAGTTTGAAACGCTTGATCGTTGACTGAAAACATATTAAAGCTTATTTCCACGCGTGTCAGTTTGAAATACCGGGCTAGTGTCAGTTAACAATTTTGATAATCCTCCTGCAAGCAGTCTTTGAAGTGAACATCAAAGAAGATTCGCTTTTTACGTTTCATATTCAAAATGGGCGGGAAGCTTGCATAAAACTTACAACACATCCTTGCAAACCCACTGGATACAGAATAGAAATGTCCTCGCGGAATAACAGTCTTCTAACTCTATTTATGTTTCAGAGGTCGTTCGGAGGCTTGAAATGACAACATCTGCGCATCGCAGTTCTCCAGCCCATTGCACCTGCATAAAGTTAATATCAGAGGACTCATGAAAGGGACGTTTGGTTCTGAGATTCGAGCATTTTTTTAATGTGACTACTACAGATCTGTTTGAATGTGAGATCATATCTGGATCGAGACCACAGGAGAGCTGCATGCCACTCATGGGGAGGAACTTCGCGCATCGATCATAAAAAAGAGGATGTTTCTTTTCTTTTCCCTTTTTTCCCCCACATATAATTCTTGAACGTGTATGTATTTGATAAGAGATGGCATGGCATCCCTGTTTTCTCCGCTGGTTCCGATGGTTTCGATAGGACGATATTAATGTGGGTGGACCTTGGCGCATCTCCAACGGATATTTTTTTTTAGGGGGCCGCAGGATCGGACTATTTACTACAGCTTCGTAGTACTTTTTACATATAAACCAGCGGACTTTTTTACTCAAACACCAGAGATATTCCACCTCATTTGTCAGGATATAATGGCCGAGGACGCAGCTATAGATAGGCTGAGCACTGCAGCTGCGATTGGAGATCTTAAAGAAATTGAGCAGACACTGCAAAGCAACGTGAACGTTAATGAGAAGAACAAGTACGGCAGGACACCATTGCAGGTTAGACTCACATATCCACGAACAACATTCATATATAAACAAGATGTTTATAATGCATATAGTCCATCAGCATCAAAAAAACATTTTGTCCTTTTCTTTCTTGCACCCACTAGCAGTGGCCTGGTTGATTTACCTCTAACTAAACCTGTGGTTTTTAAAAAAGTTTACCTGCGAACCAACAAGTACGCACCTGTTACTAATGATCTACATTTTATTGCCAACAAATTAGCGTCACTCGTTCTCTGATACATAAAGAACTTGTTGTAGAAACTGAAAAGTGTTTTATTACCCCAAAGTCAGCTCAGAAGCTAAATGAAATCTGATATTATAATTTTTGGCAGCCTTTTACACTCAAAAAAGGATAATTCATATAACGGTTTATTTGTTTTTAGATTTTTTACAACATAAGTGTAACAACAAAGTTAAAATGTATTACTTATGATCATGAATTTTCCATTCTAAGGCCCGAAAATGCATTATTTCCTATTATGGGGTATGATACATTTCTAGAATTTAATCAAATAAATTAACTAAAATCGTATAAACCTCGAGAGACTGTTTTTTGCTTTTTAAATTGTTATGTCAATTATGCATAATATATTCTGCTTATCAGAAGGCCGTCTGTTCTTACACCAAGCTCAATATAGCTGTTTAATTTCGGACAGTCTGAAATATTCTAATATTACTCATGTGTTCGTGTCATATTCACACAACATGTTCTCTAGACTTCAGAATGAGTGATAATCTGAAAACTGGGTAATCCCCATTCTTGAAGTTAGTAGCCGTAGCATATGGCAATTTCTGATAATCCAAATGTGGTATAGGCTATATATATTGTTGGTACATTATACATAAAATATTCTTGATTTTTTGTTTTAACAACATTACAATTTTAGGTTAAAATTATATGAATGAATAAGGAAAAGTGTATATTTTAGGTGCTGTGACTGGTCACTCTTTTTAGGTTTTGACCGTTTTATCACCTTTTACCTTCCCTTAAATCAATTAAATGTGCGATGTGACTAATTAATTAATAAAAAAGTATATTCCATGTGTTCTCTAAATTAATATGAGTTTAAAAAAAACGCATGCATAATATTTATCCGAGAATGAGCTGTTTAAAATGAAGCCATACAAAAAAATCCTGTGATAGACTGGTGAACTTCCTCATAAACACGATTCACGAAGTTTGATGGGGGGGGGGGTTTCATGAGCATGTCGATTAAGTCTATTCCATCAATTCCTAACTTAAAACCTATTATCACAGAGGTCAGAGTCATCATTTAGGAGGTCGTCATGTGCTTAAAACTATAGATTACACCACAAACCTTTTCTTTTTTAAGTCACAGGTTTTTATGTTTACATGATAAAGTATCTTCTAAAAATAATAAGGTACACATTCTAAGATATACAGTGTATAGATAGATAGATAGATAGATAGATAGATAGATAGATAGATAGATAGATAGATAGATATCCCTTATGCATTCATGTAGATTTTACTCTATTGGGATAATAATAATAATAATAATAATAGTAATAATAATGTAGCCTACTCATGAGGTTTAATTAAGATGCACTAATTTCACTTAAAGTGATTAATGTAATTAATCCATGTAACAATATTATGAAGCACCTTAACACATTGTCTTTGGGTTGTATCTCAGGTGATGAAACTTGGCTGCCCGTGCATAGCGGAGGCGCTGCTTCGAGCAGGCGCCGACCCAAATGCGCGCGATCCCATCCTACGATTGACCGTCAGTCACGACGCCGCGCGAGACGGGTATCTGGACACTCTACGGGTGCTCGCGCAGAATGGTGCTGATGTCAATCTCCCTGACAACGACGGCAACCTGCCTCTGCATCTGGCGGCGCGGGAGGGGCACCTGGATGTCGTGCAGTATCTCGTGTCTGACTGCAGCACGCCGCCTTTTCTGCCTAACGCGAAAGGTTACACGCCTCGTGACCTGGCTTTCATGCACGAAAAACACAGAACTGTGGAGTGGTTAGAGAACATTGTGCCTTCACAAGCCAGCTAGAGATGATGACTATGGGCCTGTGTGTTTTGTTCTGTAACAGAGGTAGCAAACAAATGCTGAATGAGCGTTTTATTGCATTGCAGTCCATTCAGTCAACTACCTCTTATTGCATTGTAAAATATTGGGCTCAGGGGCTTTTTTGTTGTTGTTGTTGTTGTTGTTGTGAAGAACAATTAACATTTCAGTTGACCTTGCATCTATTTTACATTTCCCCTAATTTCAAACTGGCTTAATTGATTTTTAATTTTTATGAGATATTTTTCAGGTCATCTAAGTCTCCATTCTTTTATTTGTATAGATCATTTCTTTCACTAACTCTCATGCAGGTTACACATTTCCTACATGTTTTGATTTATAACAAGAAAAAAAGATAACCTAAAATAACTGTTGTGCTCGAAGAAACCTATCTCTTTTTTATTGAAGTAATTGCACTATAATGGTCAAAATTCAACTTTAACCCCTGACTGCTCTGTTTTTGTTGTGTTTTATGACATTGAACTTGCACATTTGCTTGTCATTTATGGCTTTTAACTTTTGAATTACTGTGAAAGATTGTATTGTGTCGCATTGAAAATATTAAAACCTTGCAAAATAACCAAAGACAGCTGTTAAACGGTTTCGATATGTGTTCATGATGATGTGTGTTTAACTCTGGCCTCGCGTCACTGAAATACGGGTATAGGCCTATAAAACATTTATGAGACTGTATTAGAAACATGAAATATAATTGGCTGGGCATTGATAACTATTGTTTGATGTTGTCAAATGTTTCAAAAAGGAAAATAAAACGCTGTGACGCTCGCGGTGGCAGTTGTATATTTTACTGAATTATTTACATACCAAGTCGTCCACCGTTCCCTTTGTAAACAGACAGAGTCTTACAGTCGACAACAATCAGATTTAGCTTTCATTGTAGTGGAAAAGCGAAAATAAATTAATATAGCCTAATCTCTATTGTTTTAAAATTCATTTCACGAGAATAAGCAACATTTTACTCACCTTTCAAATATTGCAGTATAGTCAAAGACGCCACACTTGGGCTACTAAGTTTCTGTCCAGATTATGATAAACATGTTTTCAATTTCTTAAATAAAAGTCATGTAACTGATCGGAGATTTTTATTTTTATTAATTGTTTTTGTAAATAAATAAATAATGTAGATTTTAGATATATGACCTACACATACAGGCTGAATGAACGTTCTAATGTAAAAATAATAAATAAATAAAATCTTAATATTTAACACTTATTCTGGCATAAGTAACTTTTTTTTTAAGGTTTTTACCTTTTCATGACAAGGCACGCCTTATTTAGGTCAAACTGAGTATAGGCCTAAACCTACATCATTCTACATCAAAAATAAAAATAAAAGCTTTGTAAATTTATGTACACTCACATTCAAGTTACAAGGACTGTATTTTAGTACCTCTATATATTTATTGTCATTAAATCAATTTTTTATAAAAATGTATAGGCTACACGTTTTTTTGCTCATAAATGTATTAAACAATGAATTCAAAGATTACATATCTAGGGACTTGGAACATGTGTTTAAACTAAATTATAAAAATATGATTTTCATAACCTCCAACATCCTTGTTTGTTACTGACCCATATCGAAACAGCGACAGAAACGCATGCACAATGAAATCGAAATATGTGCTTTCTCTCGCAGCAATCTAGAACAAATATTTTGACGTGTGGTGTGTGGCAGACATTCATTTCAAAACCAGGCTACAAACAGGAGCGAGTGGACACGTTTCAACCACGAATTCGCATGGAACTAATAATGTGCCATATTTGCTCGGATAGAATACGCAATGGGCTTTTATTTTAGAGTTCGTGCGTCGTGGGTGCATGGATTGTTGCAGAATATAAAGCCAGACGATGAATAATAAAATGGTGACTCTCTGAGGGTTTTCATGGTCGAGCAGCAGCAGAAGTCCGTTAGATCGGTGGGAGGAAACAGTCCTGTGCGCAGCGCCAATATTTTCAAATTTAGGCGCTTTCGGTGTAAAACCGCTCAAGATTCTCTCCAAACCTACTCTGAGAGAGAAGACGACACTTATAGGGTGTTTGGCGTTTCAAAACGCAGTTTTTTGTTTATGGAGATGCCATGCAGTGGTCTTCCTGGTTGCGCGGCTGCGTAAAATCTTCTAGAAACGCACGATGCTTGATCAAGCTTTATCCTTCAAATTATAAAATACATTCATGACAATTATTCAGCTATCGGCACGGGTTTATATTGACTGTCAAGGAGAAAAAAGGTAAATAAAACTAAATGTGCAAACACATGTTTGGGCATATATATGGTCAGTATAATTCATGCATAGTTTACAATTAAAAAGAAAGCTTTTTATGTCATTTGGGAGAACTGTGTGTGGTTAAGTCAAAACAATAACATTATCAATATGTTGAATGAACAGCATTATAGTGTGAAATCGAAAGTCAAAGATGACACAATGGAAAAAAAGACTTTGCTAAAGGTTTTGATAGTTTTCAGTGCTTAAAAAATAGGAAGCAAAGATTAAGACCCTGTATTGTTAATAATTTCGAGACAGACTATATTGTATAAGCATATATTGTCTCTATATATTTGCATACACCCTGAACTGGAAAAAAATGGTAGCCTAAAAATGGTGTCATTAATTTATACCATCAAAACTCAAACTTTTGGGGTAAATCAGGTAGATATAGCTCATTAAGGTAACAATTGCAGGTCATAACTTTTTACAGTGTGGCTACAGTGCTACCTTAGGATAGACTGTGATGTATTGTTCATAGATTGTAGCATATGTGAGTGTAGAGGTCTTCACATCTGACCCTTCAGGAGAGTTTGATCGAGCTGACAGTTAACAGTTATATGCGAACAGCTACTTATGTCATCTCATGTGGGTTTACAAAATGGACCAATGCAAAGAGTGACCAATGCAAAATATCATATTTTTATACATGAGAACATTGTAAGAGAGGCCTTTTTATTATTTTAATACTAGTAAAAATGTATTGCATAAGGGTTAATTCTTATGAATGTTGGAGTTCCTTTTTGCTCATTCAGTAATTTTATTTTAAACATATAATT
Organism: Carassius auratus; assembly: GCF_003368295.1. NCBI lineage: Eukaryota > Metazoa > Chordata > Actinopteri > Cypriniformes > Cyprinidae > Carassius > Carassius auratus. The sequence goes on from NW_020523356.1 coordinate 153,045, forward strand.
GGTCACATGGAAAAACATACAGAACAATATAATTTATATAAAAGAAAAATGTGAAAAACAAAATGTGTATAATGTATTCATTCATTCATTTATATTTTATTTTAAGTCACCCTGCTACAAGATCAGGTCCATTTTAACCAAATGGAGACGAAGGAGCATCATGTGGCAGACCTTTCATCTGCATTTCACAAACTGTTTGCCCAGGCCTGTGTCTGATTGTTTTTCCAGTGTCTGTTTAATTGCTCAACTGCAGTATTTTGTTTTGTCCCAGTGAGGTCACTGAGTGTCAAAATCTTTCATGTTAGAAAAATGATCGTTAGTCCTTGTATTGATTCAGAATGGGTTTATTTGTGTGCATACATCTATTTATGTCATGTTTTACTTAAGAATAACAAAATATTTCAAGTGTGCATAGGATAATTGCTTATTTAAGCCACTGTTTTTAAATTCAATATTAAAAAATAAAAACACTGTAAAAAAAAAAGTGGCAACCTGGAATTATTCCCTTAAAGAGCTATTTGTACCTGATTTAACCCATAAAAATTAAAAAAAAGTTTTTTGGTATAAATAGTTGATGTCATTTTAGATAGTAGTAGCATTATATTAGTAGTAATATAAATATATGGCCAACCTATCTTGCTTTATGTTTGAAATTGAATGCAGGATGCTGAATAAAACACCCGTTGCATTACAGCTAAAGTGTCATTGATTTTGTGGCCAACATAACAAGTTTGCTGCTTTGTAATTTATGAGCGTTACAAGTGCTTGTCAGCAGCTGCCATGGTGGAGTGCCACTTGAAAACTTTGTTTTCCCCCGTGGTTGTGTGCCACTGGCCAGTTCAACAGGGGCACATTTATCAGACTTTTGGGAAAAAACGCTGTGCATTTTACTTTCCATTTTCAAGGTCATTTGTAGTCGCAGTGACTGACAGCACAGACGTCAATTCAAGTGCAGCTTCCTTCCACTTTCTGCAAGCACTGGGGGTTGAGTCACAAATACACAAAATATGATGAGCAGATTTTTCAGATAGATAGATAGATAGATAGATAGATAGATAGATAGATAGATAGATAGATAGATAGATAGATAGATAGATAGATAGATAGATAGATAGATAGATAGATAAAATGGAAATGTGATTATCACTGCTGAAAGTAAGATGAATTAAAAGAATAAAAATAACAAAATGTGGAGCCTCTGGACTGACAGAAAGATTTGACAAGTTGCTGAAAATGATCAGCCCAGATTATCTGATGTATCCTTGTCATGTTGTGATAGTAATGGAGCTGCCTGCTTAACCATGTCTAGCAATGCTGATAGATGACATACCAGTGGCCTACTTTACTCCTGTTCACAAAGTATTTCTAAACGCACCTTTTTATTGTGCCTATCAGGAGTTACACCTGAAACTAATTTGTTGAAAGAAATACTTAATGAGGTTTTCTCTTACTGGCAGTTTACTGGGTGTCTATGCAAACTATATTACTGTATGGCAGATATTAAACAAATATTTATTTGCATATATTATGTGTATGTAAATATATAGAAGAGGAATTTCAGGGACTTTCAGGTCAAGTCAGGTTGCCACATGTATAGTTATTATGCATTATGTATTATGTCAATGTCAATAATTAAAATGCTTTTTGAAAATCTTTTTATTTCCATTTTTTTTTTTACAAATAAATATAATTATATGACACAAGTTATTTTATTTATTAATAATTTTAAATGTTTTTCATGTTCGTTTACACGCTGCTGAAAAGCCATTACTACAAAAAGACATATTGTGGAAGTATTTAATTTTCAATATTTAGATTTAAATGTAATTTTTTTTTTTTCAATAAAAGATATTCTCCTCAAATCAATGTCAGTGCAAAGCAGCATCATGCTGTGACAACTTACCCCATGTGTAGTAGTGTGAGTTAATGTGTTTAATGACTTTTTTTCCCACTTGGAAACAAGTGTGTGTTCAGTGTTTTTTTTTTTTTTTTTTTTTTTTTTTTTGCAGCCCAGACTTTAAGGTATGTAGTAGCACAGAAAGCGAAAATAATCCTACATTGAGACATATTCACTGGGAGAAAAAAAGTGACAACCACCAAAGTCCACCTTTCCCTGTATGCATTTGTCAGTGCAGGAAATATTTATAAAATTTTTACACATGTACACATACATTTTTTTTTCAAGTATGTTGGCTATTATTAATGAAACATCTCATACAAAATACACTTGAGAAATGCATACACCAATAACAAGATGAATGGCACTGGATTAAAATATAATACACAATAAGAAAACAAGCTCTGATTTGTGATTAACAGCATGACCACAATATTAGCTCATCCAGTGATGGTCATCCCAATTTAAAAAAAAAAGGCAAGTGCAGTTTTAAAACTAAGTGAAAATGGCTAAAAATCTTTGTATGTTTGTTTTTGAAAGAGAAAAAATAAAATGCGAAAAAAAGTGAAAATGGCTGGACATGGCCTACTAAGTGACTCAGCAGTTCATGTGCGCAACAGTAATACGCGCCCTCTAGTGACGCACAAATGTTATTGCAGTATAAACAGTAACGTTTTTACGAGGTTTTCAGCGCGCTACGCAACGCATTACGTAGGCTACTGACGTAATTTAACAAAGAAAAGTAAAAGTGTAAAAAGGGTAACGATTTGACTCCAGATTACTTTAATTTACATTAATCATGGATGTACAGTGAGTGGGGAGAATAAACATGTGAACCATTAGAAAATATCTGAATTGCTTCTTTCCTAAATCAAAAACATCCACAATCACAGACGAACAATAATTGTTTGGTGTATTCAGTAAAAATATAAAAAGTGCTACGGTTTTATTAGTTTATTCAAACAGAGTCTTGTCTATTATTGTGATTTTAATTAATTCAAGACCACATTTAAGAAATAATAAATATAGAAATCCAATTTGTTTCTAACTTTCATTTAAGTATTATATGTTTTTCAATTAAATTTACAATAAGAATTACCTTGCATTACAGAAAATCATTTTAATATTAAAAACTGGTATTCAAACAAAACAATAAAGGCACAGACAATTACATAGCATAAATTCTATTTATTATTTAGTACATAGAAGAAGCATAATTTCATATATACATACATTTATATATATATATTCACCGACAGACAAACGGGACACTCTCACAGCATTACACACACGTGCCACATACAAACAGATCACAGGTTATGTCCATGAGCTCCCAGCACATCATGGTGTATCTATTTCTGTATGGCATTGCATTGATGACATGTCTTCTCAGGAACAAAAAGTGTCTGTGAGCAAAGTTTTTTATGTCCAAATGCCCATTTATCATCATCATCATCATCATTCTGTCCTCCCGATGCTGGTGTAGAGCCCCTGTCAGCCCAAGACGTCCAGCCAAAAGCCTCCTGCTTGTCTGGTCTAAGGCAATACAGCTCCACGCTGTAAGCGGAGACAGGAAAAAAAAGAAAAGACAATCCTACAACTAAAAGTACTGTGCAAAACCAGGCCAATGAATTTTCTATGAAGAATATGTATCCCTCACCTTCATTAACTACACACTTACAGTCACTCTACACAAGGCATGAGTTCAAACACGAGGAAAAAATGAAAATCTTCACTTCAATAGCAGCCACTAACCACCAGAAAAAAATTTTTTTTCCCCATTTTGATTAATTAGGAGACAGATTTAATGCCAAAGGCGCATACCTACTACCACTTCTAAGTTTTAGCAATTACTTTCTCTTTTTATAAAATTTGAGTTAAGAAAAATAGAGGCTTGATTTCTATGCTCTCTTGTGCTTTCTTTTATAGACAGAGAGAGAGAGGGCTGGGCATAATTTCCCTAAGCATAAACCATCTTTCATTAAAAAAAAAAAAAAACATCAAACAGCTATACAAGCACATCTCCGCTTTGGGTGTGATCATAATGCCTGTGATCCTATACACACACAAAAAACCCCCCCCGGAAACTGCAAGAAGGGAAATACTCATATATTACTTATCCATGAGGAATCAAAAGAACGATTTCAAAGCTTATGAGTCCCTTATGATGTCCTACATACTTCTCTTAAAGTATCTGTTACTGAAAATGTAAAATTAAAGTAAATATATATCATTGCACTATTTACAATAAAGTTAACTAAACACACCAGTGCACCAGCGACGAAGGTAAAATTCTCATTATTGAGCAGTTTCACACACTCATACGTGTAGTTTCATGAGTCACTACGGCCTATATTGCATTAATCACTCCAGGCTGACCTCATAGCCACTTTCAGTGACTTCAGTATTTTTTGAGGGTAAATACATTTTTCGGTTGGGTTACTACACTGAACAGTACTGATGATTTTAAACAAAAAGAAGAAAAAATTAATTCACAAAGAAAAAATTAACAATGACCAGTCAGCATGACCAATATGTGAGATCAGCCATTATTGTGACCTGGTAATGCAAGAGGAAAAACTATGTAATGCTTATATATATATATATATATATTTCTTTTTTGTAATATTTTTTTTTTATTGCTGCACCAAATCCATTTAGACTTGGTGCTCACAAGTGATACAGAGCACACATTGGGCAGCTGAAGTGTTCATGGAGTAGTTTAAAACAACCAAACAAACATACAAACTCAAAAGCTAACATATGGTTAAACAAAATATTGCGTGATGATTTCTGGTGTGCACATATGCACGTGTGTGTATAAAGTTGGCCTTAAATCTTTGAGCCAAAGTGCAAAATTCATGAGACTTTTTTCTTTCTTCTTTTTTTTTTTTTGCATGTGTATGTGCAATGCCATTTGTTTTGCTCCACTGCAGCTTCAACAGAAATGAAACGAGCCCTTTATGGAAACCGACATGGAGAAAGAAAGAATTAAATACAGACTGAATGTTAAAGATGCAAGTCCTCCAGTATGTTTCTCGAAGGTTCGTCTCCTTCCAGTGTAAGTGTTGCTACAGTGGAAAAGTGGGACCGGCTTGTAGGTGTCGTCAATGAGAGACAAAGGAATCGAATGATAAAGTTTTCAGGGTGCAAAAGGGCTCCTGCAGATTTCCCTGTCCAGCAGGACAATGCAGGAGAGGTTGAATTATCAATGTAGCCTCCTTTATCCCATGATGCCACAGGCACACCATCCCACACCAAAGTCAAGCGGACAGTTAGTCTCTTTATGCAAAGGGCCGTGTGAGGACAGGACTCAAGGGTTGTGTGTGTACGGCAGGGATCAGTGCAGGCAGTAGTCAGTTAGTTTCGTAGGACGAGAGCAAGGCAGCATCTACAGGCTCCATACAGGAGGGACACGTGAAGGACCTCATCAGCCAGTCATCTATGCAGTCCAGGTGGTAGATGTGCATACAGGGCAGGAACCGGATGGGGTCTCCATACACAAAGTCCATCATGCAGATCACACACCTGTGTGGAGAGAGAACGTGTTAACACGCACCACAATAAGCTTGGCAACACAGGGCACAACGTTTCCATAGACTGCTGACAGGCATAATGCATAATTTAAAAGTTGGTCACGCCTGCCGGATGTTGAATCGGAAATTGAATTAGAATGCCAGGAAGAATAATTTACTGAACTGCAATTCAAAAATAATTCAATAGTCACACAACAGAATGGTCAGGAACAGACACAGGTTTACATGCTTCTATCTCTTTTACTTCTAATAATTACTAATAATTTGGTTTATTTAGATGCAGAATATATTTATGACCACATCAAATTTCATAATTGCTGAAGGGCACAGGTAAATATGAAATTTATTATAAAGGGTTTATGTGAAGATTGTTTTAAGTTCACTTAAATTGGAAGTTGCTATTTTTTAGAGTCTAATAAATGTTCAAACATATAGCTCTCAATTATACTGTAATACTGAATGCATATAGTCATTGGTTAAATATTAGGGGGTAATATTATATAATATTAAATGTAATATTATATAATTTCATAGAGACGTGGATGCCTTTAAAGAAATATACATAAAAAAACACTATTTATGTTGTTTGTACATTAATTTGAAAATTGAACGTGAAATTATTGCAATATAAAAGTATATTTAAAAACTTTAAGATTAAGGTGAGATTAATCGTGATCAATTTAAGAAATTAAAAGTTCGATTATTAGTCAATACTTTTTTTTTTGATTGACAGCACTCATTTTATAATGTAACTTATTCCTGCCAATTATTGCCAATGTTGAAAATGGTTGGCCCGTTTAATATTTTTGTGGAAACCGTGATACATCTTTCCAGGATTCTTTGATGAATATGAAGTTCAAAAGAACAGCATTTATTTAAAATTGAAATATTTTGCAACATTTGTAAATGCATTTTACTTCTGAACAGTTTGTTGCATCCTTGTTGAAACTTGCTGATTATAATTTAATTCCATAAGGCAATGCATTATAAATGTAGGCCTAATGCAGTTAAACATTTAAATAATCTTGTAATTTAACCATAGTCATAGTAATAGCAGATTTCTGCTTAACCTGATTCTTAACCTGTGTATCTGTCCGTTTGCTTAGTTACATGAAAGCTATCGAAGGCATCATCTAAGAGCACCATTTTTTCCCAAATCTAGCTCAAAAAACTCTTTCACTATAAATATACACATGGCATATTTATAGTGAAAGGAAAGGACTTTAAGTTTTTGAGCTAGATTGGGGAAAACAAATGATGCCTTCAACACCTTTCATATAACTAAGAAACAAACAGTATCATCACTTACTCTCTAATCTTCTTCTCAGTGCCGTCACTGCCTGGATCGTAGACCCCTTTGGGAAGATGCTGGATGAGGCCGATCCTTTGAGCGATCCGCACCTGCTCCTCTTCGGTCAGCTGGGTTGCCAGCCGGGCCTGGCTGGGAGTGGGGTGATACACAGGCACATGGATCTGCTCCTGAAAACACACATACTTATAGTATAAGAACATATAACAATAGTGAATATTCATCAATCAGGGTTGGAACCTTTAATCACTTCTATGCCACTGAATGTAATGCAGTCACATATGACCAAGCTTATCCAGAATTGACTACACAGCTAAATATTGCTTAATACAGTAATGAGTAAGCATCTTAATATTTGAGGCACGTGCATCTAAAGCTCCACTAGGGGGCAATCTCTCCCTTTTTGCTCCATTTTGATTTGAAAAGCCCAAATGGGACCATATTGAGTCCAAAGGGTGCTTATGAAGGGAGGGAGGTGGACAATAGCTCCCATTGAGACAGACGCCTGCTCAGCATTCACTAATGAAAGCTGTTTGGGAGACTGTGAGCATGTTTAAGCTCTGTGTGCAATGCATTCTGCTAAAACCTGAAATAAGGTCATTAGAACAAGTAGATGTCACAGTAGTGTTCATAGCAAATGAGAATCAAAATATAAGCATTTATTAGAACTTCATGAAAAGGAAAACTTGTATAAAACACAGTAAAATCAGTTCAGGTGTCAATGATTGTACCCCGGAATTCAGATCATGTCTCCCTTTCCCTAACATAAATTAGTCTTGTAAATGATTGTTGAGTTGTGGATGATGGTGCTGATGTTTATTGGACTTGAGGTTTCACACTCTGAGAGCTTGCAGTCTTGGAAAGAAAAAAAAAAATCAGCACTGCTTAATCTCAGAACAGCCACACACGGCCAAATCTACAGATATTGCTCCACAGATAATCATACTTGACAGATATTTATTACTTCCTTACATTATAAACCTCTAACCCACATTCATATACGCACGCAACCCCGATAACGATGAATCAGAAGTAGGACAAGTTTCCACACAGGGGAGTAAAGCCCATAGGCAGGAGTGAGACATGTTCTGTAGAAACCAGGCCGGAGGACTCGAGAGGTGCTGCTGGGAAAAGCAACCATGGCGTAGTGCAGTTCTGTTTTCAGATCAGATTAAAGGTGAGCTCGAAGATCAGGTTCAGCGCTCACTTGAGAATTAGGTTACGCAACAGCCATATTGAATACAATCACATGACGGACACATCAGACAGGTTACACTACCTATTTAAACGCACACTGGGCTAAAGACACAACCAACAGAAAAACATCTGTGAGGCACGTACACACTCATAATGCAGTGGTCAGCACTCTGTGGTCCAGCAAATAAAGGTGTGTGTGTGTGTGTGTGTGTTTAGCTGGAAGTAAAATCGAAACATGATAGTTCTGACAGCTCTTGCGTTTCACTTTATGGAAAGCTAATAAAGGTGGAGTCGCTGCCCAGTCAGTCAGTGACTTCACAGGCAGCATTTATGTATGAAGGTACATCTTAAAGGTAATGTCTATCATTTTTATGGCGCTAGAATTACCAAACCTATCTAAACCCTCGTCCCATCTGCTACTGGCTGAAAAATAGATGTTGGGCTGGTTGGCGTGTTCAAACAAACAAAAAGTTTTTATATGATATATATAAAATATATATAATATAATACATAATATATTGCCCTTTTGAGCCGATCACTAGTTTTAAACAAACAAAACTAAATTTTCACACAACAAAATATATATTATAAAATATTAAATATGTAGAACAGGCTTATCAAAAAAGCCAAATTTTGAAATGTAGATATGACAAAATACATAACATAACATCTAATGTACTGTATAATAGTTTATAATAATATGTAACATAAAAAAAATGAAAAACAAGATTTAGTCTGACTTAACAGACTGATATAACCAAGCAAATATTTAAACACTATAATGCTTTCTAATAAATCATAGAGAATCATCAATTTAAAAAAAGGTCACATCAGTGTTTTGTAAACACTATTTTTGACACCAAGTATTAACTATTTTCTAAGTATTAAATATTAAGTATTAAGTACATAGCTCACATTTACTAGTTTTACTTTCCCCAAACTATAATGCCAGACTAAAATGTGTGAAATCGAGTGCAACATTTTGAAATATAATAGGCAACCTTTCACTGCATCTAAATGTTGTACGACTTTTTAGCTCGCATGCTCCTGTGATTTATTAAAGGACATACTGATGTGCAAAACATTACTGTTCTCAGGAAAAGTAATTAGAACACTGTAATTTGTTTAATACCCAACTCTGATCACGGTATTACAATATCGTGAAAGCCCTACATATCGAACCACATAGATGGATCGTTACACCCTACAATTTGTTGTAAATATAGCAGTAAAACAAACCCTTACCTTGTTAATAAATAAACAACACTGACAAGAAAAGCATCACATTCAAACACATTTGTGGATTGTGGGGTATTATAAGCAGTGAGGTACACATCTAATGTATACCATCTTTAAACATTTACCAGACAAAGGAATCCTAGTAGACAGTATGTTACAAAGACCAATTTATTTGGAGAGATCATATTTCAGGCATCAAGAGCACAGAGCTCCAGACTGTTAAACTGCTCAGCATCAGACACTCCAATGGACCAACACCAGGAGAGCAAGAGAGAATGATTTGATTGGCTCAAACAAAGAAACACACAGTCCGATACAAACAGATGAAGCGTGAAAAAAAAAAAAAGCGAGCTGGCGAGCGGGGAATTTTGTTTGGTCTGCTAGGCTTTGGGTGCTAAACAAAGCATGTCGTCCAGTATCCGGCCCTCACTCATTACTGGAGCAGACAAACCGTCCAGCGGTCCATTTTCTGCTCTCTTTCTCAGACTCTGTTCCAGTAAAGACTGAAAGCACCACTCCCTCTCTGGACTTAACAAAAACAATCTCTAAACCTTCATCACACTGTATGCTTCAACTGCCTCAGAATCCAAAGAGATAATAAAACTGAACTATAAACCAGTAAAACAACTGTTATTCCTGATAAAACTGTCATCTAATGACTTAATCTTTTCCAGAAATCGAATCAATGTCAATGCTGATTGTGCTTTCACAACAAACATAGGAATGAAGTCATCTGTGCTTCACATTCCTGTAGGTGTACCTCACTGGATTAGCCCAAAATGAGGCTACAGGCTAGCATGACTCAGCCAGACACTCAACCGCCCTACACAGTGGACAGAGACTACAGACAGTATGAGGAGGAGCTTTAGCATCTCCAACACTGCTGCTACTTTTAACATCAGCTTCCCAGGCTACTCATATACTAACAAGACAAAGAGTCTCACTGTACTGAAGCTGGTAAAGAGGCATATATCTTCAAATGCATAACTAACAAAGGATATACTGTATTTCTGCAATCAGTGATATTTACCTGGCATTTTAATTAAAGCGGTGGTTCTGTGTTTTTTCTAGGATTGATTGTGTTTATGGGGAGCAGTCTAACATTTATTAATGCTTCGTTTAAAAAAAACAAAAAACATTATTTTTCACCTAATTTACCTTTATTCCACACCGCTCTGTCCCTACTCTCTGAGAAACACACTGATTGTTTCCTTCTATTATGAAGCCCCTACTTCAGAAATAGGCGGTGGCCTTTGATTGGTTAGCTAGCCCAGTGTGTTGTGATTGGCTAAACCGCCTCTGGTGTGCCTCTAAACGTTCCACCCCTCACCTCAGTGGCATGTGCTCCGAATTGTGTTGTAAACAACGGTGTCTATAATTTTGGTTATCAGTTTGAGCCCGACTGAGAATCAGAGGATATTATTGAAGAGGATCGTGCAAGCGCGGCTTTTAATGGTAGGACTAGGTTTTTTGTTGTCTCATAATTTTAGATACACTGTTATTTGTAAATGCCACTGATTATGTTAGCTTTTAATATACATTTTCATTCTGATTAAAACTTTAATACAGTACGGCAACTGCACACGCGTCCATGTTGGAGAGAGAGAGACAGAGAGAGAGAGAGAGATGCAGAGCGTGTGTAGAGCAGGGGGATGCGAGGAATAGTAACTTGTGAATCCATTAGAAGACAGAATCAAGACTCATATATGAATAGATTTTACGTGGACGTCTAGTTTTCTCTTCCTCTTCTCTAAAGCAGCAAAGCATGGCCTCGCCCCTTTGCTGCCTTTTCCCAAGGGAGGAGTTTATCAGGGTTTGTGATGTCACGAACCCAGGAAGTAACTTCTTGTAGCCCCTACCAGACGGTTTTGTAGGTATTTAACTGCCAGAATAAAAAAATAAAAAAATAATAAATTATATATATATATATACACACACACACACACACACACACACATATACATACATTATATATATATATGTTTGCATTGAACTTTCAGCTTCATAACTTTGCAGACATTGTTTACATTGACAACATTACACACTCAAACCTCATTCCGACTGTCAGCCCAAATCTGATTTTGTGCATATCTGGATGGAATCTGATTTGAATAACTGACTGTCCACATAGTTAATTGGAACTGTTGGTGGTCTTAAGTTTTACAGAATATGCCGGTGTGTTGTTATGCTAACGCTAAAATAACAGGAATACATATGTTATCTTACAACATGACAACATGTTGCCGTCGCGCTGGATTATTATCATTATGGATTTCATCTTATGGGGCAGCGGTGAAAAACACAGGAAGCTGGAATGCTTTCTTCCGTGCAGCAGTCTCCACTAACTTCAAAACTCAAAGAGATGCGTACCCTAGCAGTACATTGTTTTTTTCCGCCTGACTTGCAGTTCGCAACAACACAAGCTTGTTTCTGTAAAGACAGTCATTATGTTTCCTACAAAAACCTATGACATTTTTATGGGGCGTGAAAACCTGAAAAAGCTAGGCTAAATCAGATACGACCGGTCAGACTGAAACAGATTTCCAGGAATGCGATTTTAATAGGATTCCAGACCACATATGAATGTAGCTCGAAACGGATTTGCAAAAAATCCGATTTCATGTAGTTCGTTGCCATTCATACTATTTAAATATGATACAATTTAAATCAGATTTGCACAAAAATTGGATTTGGGCTGACAGTCTGAACAAGGACGAACTAATGTTAAACAAGTGAAATCGCAATGAACCAGCCCTTTAAGGTGACAGCATTAAATGTGAACAATTTACACCAGGTCCATCTAACAAAAAAAAAAAACTACTTTGTTTATTTTTTATCAGAAAACAATGCGACATATCATTGGATTAAGCATTTTTCAGTAAAGCTGTTTTGAAATAACCTGTAGTGTGAAAAGTGCTATAATTTATTCCTATGAATTGAGGAATTTGATGGAAAACCAGATTCACATGATTCTTTGATTAATAGAAAGTTTCAAAAGAACAGCATTTTAATAAAAAAAAAAAAAAGCATTGTAAATGTCTTTACCATCACATTTGATAAATTGAATGTGCAGCCGCAGATTAGAAGTATTAATTTCTTTTAAAAAAAAGTTACTGACCCCGTAACTTCTGCTCATTCTTAATAATAAGAATAAATCATAAATTTTCTAACTTTTTTTTTTTAAAATACAGTCTGAATTTAAACTTTCAAAAGTATATGCAAATAAATCGACAGTATTTTTCTGCGACTGCTCTGCAATCAACACTCTTTCTTTTTCTGTCTCCCACACACTTTGTTCTCATTTTCTTAGTGAGAGGACTGAGGAGGTGGATGCCTCTCTAAGCGCAGGAAGGTTAAACAAACAACTGTTTAAGTGCTGCTCAAGTCAGTGGTGCAGAAACGGTCTGTACCAGCTCAGCACAAAATCAGGTCTCCATTACCAAACACTAATACACTCTACATGTACATGTGTGTATAATGGCTCCTAAGCAGGGTGACACCAAAATGACAGACAAACTGTTTAGAGAGTACTCACGCACAGTTTCAGCACAATTTGGTTACATGGAGAACATTTGTTTAAAACTACTTGTTTATACAGTTCACTCGCTACATGTAACGGGTATGGAAATTAATGTTCATTTCATTTATAGAATTACACAAAAACTGTTCAAAATGTATACCTGAATATGTATGTCTGTGTGTGCACTTTCCCCTTTAAATTTCTGACGGAAGAATTGATTTTAATTTCCTGTCTTTGCGCCTCCTCTTCCCTTTCTGCGCTGTCTGTGCATGGGAGAGGTGGGTTTCTAATTGGCTCTGATCAATCTAATTTCATCTTTGCTTTAAAAATCACTTTTATACTTTAAAACTCTATTTAAATCATATATAATATTATTTTACATTCATATTTGATTATTTCTGCATTTTCACTTAATTTAATCCATTTTCTGTGAATCGATGCACTTGAAGCATGTGCTAATTGTGTTGCACTTGACCTCCATTTAACAGAAAAGACAAGGGCGAAAAACACACTGTAAAAGACTTGTGTTATGTTTAACAGGTATGTTGTTTTGTCACTTGTTTAATTTTGTATGAAAATTGTATACAATTTCCTCTTCCCTTTCTGCGCTGTCTGTGCATGGGAGAGAAAAGACAAGGGCGAAAAACACACTGTAAAAGACTTGTGTTATGTTTAACAGTAAATGAAGAACCGACAACTGATGTCCGACTGGTTACTGAGAAAAAAAACACAACGCAGATTACACCGGTCACACGTGGTGCCCGTGACCATTTCGGATCTTCAGATCAGCGCTTCGCAGATCGCCGTGGTTGCATGACGGCTCGCCGGCTTCGCCGATCTTCTCTCCCGGTCTTCTTCATCGCCATCGCTCGCAGCGGCTCCGTGCTCGCGGATAAAGAGCGCACCTGTGTGAGATGAACAGCGTTTGACATCTCGTCTTAAAGGAACGGTAACTTAAAGAGTTTCATCCACGACTTTCCTCTCCGGGAATCTTTTTTTTTTCTTCTTCGTTGATGTGTGTTAATCGAGAGAGACTGTGATAAGGACCTCGTGGTGATTCATTGACATTCGAGCATCGTATCCTTTATCTGAAAATATAATTATTGTCAGTTGATGCGTTTTAAATGTGGAACTCTGTCTGACGGACTCAAGAGTAAGAATATATTTTACATCCATCAAGAAAAGTCTATCTTTACTCTTTGAACTGTGTTCATACTGACAATTAACTGCATTGATTTCTGATTTCCAGGATCTTGTATGAAAAATTGGTTTTGCTGTTTAAAGCATATTAATTTTTTTTTTTGTAATTTAGTGCTTTCATTTTGATTCGAGGCATGTTTGAGGATATTGATAAGGAAGATTTCAGCCCTGCTAAACAATCTAATTTAACTTTTCCTATGGGCAGGGGTGGTGGGCCTGAAATTTATCACAACAGGAGGATGTCTGAAGTTACATCTCGTTATTATGGGAGAGGGAGAGCGTTGGCTAATGTGGGTCTGGATTATATGCACACAGTTGATTCTGCAATCGGCGCTTCTGTAGGCCCAACAGCTAGCTCCACCCCAATTACACGCTCAGATACTGAACGTGTAATTTCTTCAGAGGAATTAGGAAGCATAATTTCAGATTTGGCTCACAAAATAGGGGAAAGTATTTCAGCCAGCCTTAATATTGCGCACCAGCCCAGCCCAGTACAGCCTAATCTTCCTTGCCAGTCTCAGCACCCCAGTGAGTGCGTTGATGTATCTAGTCTGAAGGTGATAGTTCAGCAAGATTCAGCACCTCCACCATTCTTCAGGGGTGATAAGAGTGATTCATTTACTGTCCATGAATGGGAGGATATGATGTGCAGTTATTTAACCAGAATGAAATGCAAACCGCAAACTGATGTTTCTGATCTCATCATGAGCAGACTGGCTGGAAAAGCGAGAGATGTTGTGAAGGTGTCCCTACGAAGCCGCCCTGAACTGAATGCCAGTGAACTTCCAAGTGCGGTGTTTGATATACTGAAACGCAACTTCAGTGAGTTGGCTTACTCAAATATGCCTATGGCTGACTTTTATAATACTGTCCCAAGAGCAGATGAAAGTCCCATGGATTACTGGATACGTCTTAACAAGGCCATAGATGTTGCTGATGAGTGCTTGCGCAGGCGTAATAAGAGTGTTGAGGATCCCGCTGCAGAAGCTGTCATGATGTTTATTTCACATTGTCCAGACCCAAGTCTTGCTATGTCTTTTCAGTTTAAACCAGCTGAGAAGTGGAGTGCCGCTGAGGTACAGGAGCGGTTGGATAGTCATCAGAGGGATTCAAGGAGATTTTCGTCAAGGACACAGCACACCATGTCTTTGTCAACTTGCAACCAGTGCACGGTTACAGCACGTCACAATTCTGCGTCCAGTTCTCTTCAGCAGCCTGCTTCTTTGCCAGCCCAGTCTCTGCCTGCTGTGAGTCATCTTAATCCTAATGCTGTTCCATTCTCTCCAGACACAGGTCTCCAACATATGGTTGGCATGATGGATAGAGTCCTGTCATTGTGCACTGCCTCTTTAACTTCACCCAGTCAGGCTCAAGCAGACAAAACTTCAGGCTTCAAGACCAACTTAGTTTCTGCATGTAGGGTCTGTAAATCCAAGGAGCACACTACGTACTCACACTGTAGACGTCACAGGCTTTGTCGTCACTGTCTTAGTCCTGGCCACTTTAAGAGTGACTGTCCCAAAGCAGCATGCCCAGCAACATCCTCGGATACTGCTCAGTTAAACTGAGTAGCCCATGTGATGAGAGGGGTAACATGGGCAATTGTAATAAAATCTCCCTCACAGAAGTAGCAGATGTGCAAAATGTTTTCATGAACAGCTGCGAGTCATTGCCAGAAGACAAAACTGTATTATATGTGGGGTCTCAGAGAGTTGATGGGGCGAGTGAGTTGTTTTATGCTCCTGTGATAGTTTGTGGCCAATACACATTAAAGGGGTTACTGGATTCTGGTAGTATGTCCTGCACGCTTAGTGAAGAGGGTGAGTCCAAGCTGCAAGCTGATGGTATTCTTTCACATCCTCAAGCAATTCCAAGTAATGTGGTTCTGGTTGGCTGTGGTGGCCTTACAATTCAGCCAAAGTGTATGTACGACTTGGAGATTGAAGTTTATGGATTTAAGTTTGTTGTTCCAACTCTTGTAGTGCCTGGACAAAGAGACGAGTTCATAATTGGAAGCAACGTGATCAAATGCATTCTACAGAAGATGAAATCTCATGACAAGTACTGGGAACTTGTTTCCTGCTGTAACGGTAATCCTGAGTGTGAGCAATTCCTAGAGCTTTTGAGCTGCATCTCCCGTTGGTCTGGCCCTCAGCAGCCTGATAAACTGGGTACTGTGAAACTCTGTCAGGCAGTCACTCTACTTCCCAGACGTGAGTATCTTGTTTGGGGGAAATTGCCCGCAAATGTCCCTGTTTCCCCGGGAAGCACTGTAATTGTTGAGCCAACCACTGCACGTTCAGCACCTAAAAGCATTCTTGTCGGAAGAGTAGTAACACCAATGTGGGGTGATCGATGGGTGCCAATGAAGATACTTAATCCTAATCCAACGTCAGTGACAATTCGCCGCAACTCTAAACTGGCTGATGTTTCTTCCTGTCTATGTGTAGAAGACCTCACTGTTATGCAGGGATTGAGTAGAACTCATCTTGACACTCCCAATTCAGATCCACTCAAAACTGCCTTGCCCGCTGATCCAGTGCAGTCACTGAAAGACTACGGCTTGAAGGATGTTGACATTGACGGCTGTGATGTTTCTGAGATGTGGAAGAAAAACTGGCAGCTCTTATTGTATCTTACCATGATGTTTTCTCCAAGGATAAACTGGATTGTGGAGAGGCAAAGGATTTTGTGCACAGGATCCATCTTTATGATGAACGCCCATTTCGTCTTCCTTATCGCCGCATCCCTCCTGCCCACTACCAGAAACTGAGAGAAGTTTTGTCAGAAATGGAGGAGAAAGGCATAATCAGTAAGTCTGTCAGTGAGTACGCATCGCCTTTAGTGATGGTCTGGAAAAAAGATGGTGATTTGAGAGTTTGTACCGATTTCCGTTGGCTCAATGCTAAAACTTTCAAGGACGCCCATCCTTTACCACATCAATCTGACTGTCTTGCAGCCTTAGGAGGTAATGCCTTTTTCAGTACCATGGACTTAACTTCAGGATTTTACAACATCCCACTCCATGAGTCTGACCGTCGATACACTGCCTTCACAACGCCTATGGGGTTATACGAGTATAATCGTCTCCCTCAGGGCCTTTGCAATAGCCCTGCATCTTTCATGCGCATGATGCTCAGTATTTTCGGTGACCTTAACTTTTCCAGTCTTCTCTGTTACCTCGATGACTTGTTGGTCTTCGCTCCATCTGAACAGGAGGCACTGAGGCGCTTGGAGATCGTATTTTCTCGATTGAGATCCAGCAATCTAAAGCTAGCTCCTAAAAAGTGTCATTTTCTGAGGAAGTCCGTAACGTTCCTGGGCCATGTGATAGATGGTACTGGTGTTTCAGTAGATGTAGAGAAAGTGAAAGTCATCTCTGCTTTTCGAAAAGAGGATCTAATGAAGGAAGATGGAGCCACACCTTCACAGAAGAAAATCAGATCGTTTCTCGGTATGGTCCTGTACTATCAGGCCTTCATTCCAAGTTGTTCTCGTATTGCCAGACCCTTATTCAACCTGACAGCTGGCCTGAAACGTTCAGTGAAAGGTGTTGGTGGTCGTAGAAGAGCAGGCACTTTTCGGGAGTTGACATCTCAGGACTGGACCCCGGACTGTGAAGTGGCCTTTGAGGAACTGAAACGGGCCCTTGTCGATTGTGTAGTGCTGGCTCATCCAGATTTTGAGCGTCCATTCCTGCTCTGCACTGACGCTTCTTTAGACGGCTTAGGTGCTGTACTCTCTCAGATACCTGCAGGTGAAGACAAGGCTAGACCGATAGCGTTTGCTAGCAAGGCTTTGAATCGCAGCCAAAAAAAGTATCCTGCACACAGATTGGAATTCTTGGCTCTTAAGTGGGCAGTGTGTGACAAATTCAGTCACTGGCTTAAAGGCCATGAATTTACAGTCTGGACTGATAATAATCCGCTTACATATATTATGACCAAGCCGAAATTGGATGCATGTGAGCAACGCTGGGTCTCGAAACTTGCTCCATATTCTTTTGAGATCAAATATGTTCCTGGGAAACTCAATGTGGTGGCGGATGCACTCAGTAGGGATCCGTTTGTTAGGCCAGTAAGTCAGCGGCTTCTGTCAGAGCCTTATTCTGAACTGTTGAGGCAAGTACACAGTGTTGAGGATAGAAGTGTGCAAGAAGTGTTCCCGACTTACCTGCCAAACGCAAACGTTAGGGTCAGATCCATTTGATGTCCGGCTGGATACATCATTGTCTGCTGATGACGTGTCCTCCGTTCTGTCCTCCTGTATGAATGGGAAATAGGAACTGAATGTGAGCAACATCATTCACAGAACATCTTAACTCTTTGATCAGCGGTGGTGAAGTGTTTCAATCCTTTTCCCTGACTGACTTAAGGAAACATCAGCATAAAAGACCCTGTCATTGCAAGAGTGTGTTATTATTGTTGACCGAAAGCACAGACCATCGAAACGTAACGTGTCAATGAAAATGTGTATGTGTTGCGGTTCTGAAGCAGTGGGATAAACTTTCGGTGCTCAATGAATCTGCTACAGAGCTATCAAAGACCCGCTCATCAGGCACAAGAGATTTCAGTTTGTTGTGCCCCGAACCTTGAAACGTCAAGCACTTTCTGGTGTTCACGACCTAGCTGGTCACCCAAGGGCAGCCACGTACATTGTCTTTGGCCCGTCAGAGGTTTTCTTGCTTTGCTGTATGGAGCATGATGATGGCATGATGTGAGGTGACTATGTGAAGAATGTACCAGGTGTGTCTTCAGCAAAATCCAGAGCCTGCAGCAAGAGCCACCTTGGAGAGTATCAAAACCACAGCCCCACTGGAGCTTGTTTGCATCGACTTCTGGTCTGCTGAGGATCGACATAACAAATCTGTGGATGTTTTAGTTATATCGGATCACTTCACAAAGCTGGCACATGCTTTTCCGTGTCCAGACCAAACCGCAAAAACAGTGGCCAAGAAACTGTGGGACGGCTTCTTCTGTGTCTATGGATTTCCCCAACGTATCCATTTCTGACCAGGGGCTTCTTTTGAGAGTGAACTATTAGCTGAGCTTCTCGAACTGGCTGGCATTGACAAGTCTAGAACCACCCTACCACCCAATGGGGAACGGTGGTACTGAAAGATTCCACCGAACATTAGTGACCTAACATGCTGAGGTCTCTTCCACCTAGATCTAAGCAAAAAGTGGCCGCAGTTGGTGCAGACCATGACGTTTGTGTACAACTGTACAGCACATGAAACTACAGGTTTTGCCCCATTTTACTTAATGTATGGCAGAGTACCACGGGTTGCCAGTTGACCTTATGTTCCAGAGTGTTCTGCGGGATAAGTCAGTTCTGTGACTACAACCAGTACGTTAAATTCGCTCATCAAGGATCTCCAGTCTGCTATGTCAGTGGCGCAGAAGAATTCTGTTCAAGAACAAAAACCCAGTCCAACCAGTACAACAAAAGAGTTAAAAGGCCTTCCTCTAGCCATTGGTGACCAGGTGCTCGTGGCTTACAAGGGTTGTAGAGGGAAACGGAAACTTGCTGACAGATGGGAGCCATCTGTATACACTGTCATTGCCTCAAAGCCTTCCATACATGTCTATAAGATCCGTGACAGAGCTGGTAATGAGCGAACAGTACATCGCAATCTTCTTTTGCAAGTGAACTTTCCTCCCTTTGCCTGACATGGACTCGGATAGTTCTGGTCAAGAGGATGCTGGAACACCTACCTGCAGTGTCCCTTTGCAGTCTGATCCAACATGCTCTGGTGGTCTAACTGTCCAGAAAGTGACGCTTGTTCCTACGCTGACTGAGATTGAATCTGCAGATGATGAGCGGAATGAGACTGAGGATCTCTCACAAGCAGACTCAATGTCCAACATCTCCAATGTAGCTATATGCGATGATGACCGCACTGCTTCATGGGTGCAATCTCAGTGCCCTGCCAACAGAGCCAAATTCACATCTTGCTGTGCCAGTGGCTGATGACAATACTGTGGCTGGTGCTGGTGCTGATCCTTCCCCAAAATCCTGTGTCTTGACAGTGTACCTGTTGTGCTAGGTCCTGTAGCTGGTTTAAATACTGCTGATCATTACTCTACCAGGTTCGGAAGAGTTATCAGACCTGTGCGCAGACTTATTGAATCCATGGTTCAACTTGAGACCCTGTTAGGTTTGGATTCTGGGTCAACAGTAATTCATGTTTGAATTAGCAGTTTTTGCAACTTGCTTTTGTTTCTCGATTTTTCTAAGTAAAACTTGCCTTAATTGAGCATGTGGTCTAAGTGTACGAGGTGTAATGGGCACTTGATGAAGTGCTGACAGAATGTGATGAAATTTGCCAATTTCAAAACATTTTTATCCTTTCTTTGGGAAGCTTTTGATTGCTGACTGTCTTCACTGATTGTTTAGAGTGTGGACCATGTAATTCTTTGACCAGTGTACAGTTTTTTTTTTCGTGTTTTCTCAGAGTTTTGTGTAATTCTAGGGGGGTGAGTGTAACGGGTATGGAAATTAATGTTCATTTCATTTTATAGAATTACACAAAAACTGTTCAAAATGTATGACCTGAATATGTATGTCTGTGTGT